>NC_081426.1:20713200-20853200 GCF_949786415.1 Peromyscus eremicus | reverse complement strand
GAAAAGGCAGGGGGAGGAGCCACTACTGTGACTGGCTCCTGATCTCTGTGGGAAAGCCTCGAGGTTCTCACTGTCAAAGGGAAGTTCGCAGCAGGTGTTTTGTGAACGTTCCTTACATGTTGAGGAAGTTGATGCCATT
This sequence comes from Peromyscus eremicus, assembly GCF_949786415.1. Taxonomy (NCBI): domain Eukaryota; kingdom Metazoa; phylum Chordata; class Mammalia; order Rodentia; family Cricetidae; genus Peromyscus; species Peromyscus eremicus. Next base: position 20,853,061 of record NC_081426.1, on the reverse strand, counting down.
CACAGGAACCTTTTACTATGAAAGGCCACCGGGCTTAGCAAATGCTGTTTCTACAGCTAATGGTGTGCTTGGGTGGTTTTTCCTATTAAAATAGGAGAAAGAGCTGTTGAGTAGTTGTTCATGTATATTCATATTCAGCAGATCTGTTGAATATACTGTTGAATAGTTGTCTTCCCACGGCTGACTACTTAGAATCCTCCACTCTTTCTTATGCAGACACTTCTGACTCTTCTCACCCCTGGGCCTCTACACATGTGCTGCCATGCCCAGCACTGACTCCACAGTTCTTCCAATTCTTGGGCCATTTCTCAGCTATCAGCTATGAGCCCCTCTCCACCACCCAGTACCATGCATTCCTTGTCTCATAGCATCTGTCCCTACTCACAATCCTCTGTCTCCTGCTTACTCTCTGCACCCTGAGTGCGGTGTGTTGTATAATACACGCTGAATAAATGAAAAAAAAATGGCTAATGACTATATAAGATTTTGAGCTTTACAGATAATGAAGAGAATGAGGATAATTTTCCTAATCTTAAACATGCATATACTAGAGATAATTTCCCTTTTGGATGATGGTCAAGGGTTTTTCTGGTGGGTGGTAGGCATGTAACCTTGTGCATATTTCATTGAAGACTGTTTCATATGGAGTGTCAAAACCCTTTTAAACACCAGGGAAACTGATTCCTGTAAGAATTCTTCCACCCGTGGCATTTATTCTTTGTGTCTGAAGTTCGTCTAGGTTCCAAACTACAACTGACGACAGCAAAGTCAGTAGCCTGGCCATTTTAAAAGAGATACAGGACCTGGCTGAGGATATTTTTGAAACAATGGACAAAGCAAAGAGCTTACAAAAACTCTGGCTGAAAAGATCTGAAACTCCAGGTAAGATCCTAAAAAACGTTATCTTGTTTTCTTGGACACAGAATGAGAATCTTTTATGCTACCAGCTTCTCAGGGTTAGGAGAGAGCGCGCCCCCTGCTGGACAAGGTCAGCGCTGCTTGCTGTTATGGAAGATGGGGTTGGATCCTTCTTCCTCCCTGGGAGGCATAAAGGGTATAAAGGAGGAGTTAGCCAGCCCTCCCATAGGCTGAGGACCACCTAGCTTAGTCACCTCTCTAATGCCATCTACCCATCCCATGTCATCTGTCTATATTTAAGAACTGTCTGCACCTTCTCTACATACATTCCTGATTCCCTTTGTTCGTGGAGATGTGACTTGGTCTCTTCCTTTTTTGGTTTTTGAGAGAAGGTCTCAACAGAAGGCAGGTATTCTTCTGCAACAGATGAGGGAGTTCTGTTGGGCTCTGTCATGCGGTCTGGGTTCATGCTTGTAACCTCAGCATTTGGGGACTGTGGCAGGATGATATTGAATTCAAGGCCAGCCTGGGCTATGTGGTGAAGATCTTATCTCAATAAGCAATAACATTTTTTTGGGGATGGGTTCAAGTGCAGTGTTTTTGTTTTTGTTTTTGTTTTTTTTTTTAAGATATGATTGAGAGAACTAATTGTCTTCAGGTGGATATATCCATTTTCAGCTTGTTATTGTCTGAGCTATTTCCCATAGCCAGTGTTATTTAAAAATCTGAAAAACAATAATTTTACTTTTCTTTCTCCTCATGTCTGAAGGTTTTGCTTGTTTGTTTTCCGAGAAAGGGTCTTGCTTTGTAGCTCTGGATGACCTGGAGCTTACTATGTAGACCAGGCAGGTTCTGAACTCAGCAATCCTACTGCCTCTATTTCCTGAGTGTTGGGATTGTTGTGGAATATTAGTTAAAGATGTGTTACATTAGTTTATGCTGTGGAATATTTGTTTAATGATGCAAAGATGTGCTGCATTCTTTTATGCTGCATTTGTTTAACTCTGAAGCTGTGTTACTTTGCCTGTCTAAAACACCTGATTGGTCTAATAAAGAATTGGACAGCTAATAGCCAGGCAGGAGAGAAAAATATGTGGGACTGCCAGGCAGAGAGAATAAATAGAAGAGAGAAGAGGAGGAGCAAGAAAAAGAAGGAGAGAAGGACACCAGGGGCCAGCCGCCCAGCAACACAGCTAGCCATGGAGTAAGAAGGAAAGAAAGAGATATAGAATAAAGAAAGGCAAAAGTCCAGAGGTGAAAGGTAGGCAGGATAATTTAAATTAAGAAGAGCTGGCTAGAAATAAGCCAAGCTAAGGCTAGGCATTCATAAGTAAAAATAAGTCTCCATGTATTTATTTGGGAGCTGGGTGGTGGGTCCCCAGAGAACAAAGAGTAAAAAACAACTGACTATAGGGTGTGCAAACATATCCAGATGGTTCTTCTTTATTTCTGTTTACTCTTTTCATTGTGTAGTGAGTACTCACAGTGCCGTGTGTGATTAGAGACAGGCAAAAACACTGAACAAAGTATTGAAATTTCTTTACTCTTTGGTCTCTGGGAAACTGTATCAATGAGGTTTGGGATATGACAACCACCGTCATCTTCACATTTACCCTTCTGTTTGCTCACCATTGTGTTTCGAGCCTGGATGTTTCACTTCACTTCTAGACTGAAGCAGGCACTCTGGGGGCTGAGCAGCTGACCTGTTGAATGTGTTTCATTGTAGGTTCCTTTGATGCCTCCAGTTTTCTAACAGTGAGTATTCCCAGCGATGCTGGACACACAGACACAATGATTCAGTGTTCCCTTTGTAGCTGAGCTTATATTTTTCAAGGACTCTATTAATAATTCGATTTTTTTGAACAACTGTGCAAGGTGGAATTCAACAGAAATAAATTTACATCATATATAGATTAAAAGATGGGTTTTAATTTCTGAAGTCAGAGTTCTGGGTCTATGAGGAGGAGAAGGTTGGAGGGAGGGAGTGGGTGGTAGGTGGTACTCAGGTTGCTTTGGGGGAGGGATTTAAGTCAACATGAACTCAAAGTTGGTGAGATTTGTGTTTGGCATGTTACTTTTGACTTGCTTTAAATGCAGGACTTTCAGTTAAGGTCATAGGTACCAATGGGACAACTTATCATCTGTACACATTTGAGGTCACACATTGATTGTATCAGTCTTTCATTGTCACAAGCCATCTGACATTTAGAAGGGCTACTCATAATTTCCTTAAAATGCTAATTCGGTCATTAAAATAGTGCTTTACCAGATTAAGCTAACATTCTTCAGTTATTTTAAACTGAGCTTGTATGAGTGAATCCCTTTGCCCTGGTGTAGCAGTTAGGCTAGGTGTCCAATCACAGTTGGGTGTCATTTAATGGAAGCATTGGTTGGCCTTTATTGTTGGACTCTCCTAGTGGATTATCATGTAGATACTTTCTGGAGCTGCCTTAGAGCTTTCTGAGAATTGTTCAGACACAATGTCAGTGCTACCAAAAATGCTTGGGCTTTGAGTATCTCATTGAGTAGTGTGATAGGGAAGAACCTCAGTGTTCACAGGTTCACCCTTTGTGTAGGCCTCCACACCCTTGACTCTACTGATGGCTGGGTGAGTCTGTGTCATGAAGATGCCTGTCTTTGAAAGATGCTTAGCAGTATTTCCACCCCTACTTACCAGAAACACAAGATGGGCTGGGGCATGTTAGTGATCTATCAAGGTGGTGTTGTCAAGGAGGGTGTGATGACACAAACTGGGTGTTGAGGTATAAATAGTCTGGGATAGATGTATGGATGTGGGATGTGGAAAGTGTTGGGGAAGAAGTGATGCTTGAAGGATGGAGAGTGTAGATGGCAATGAAGGATGGAGAGTGTAGGTGGAGATGAAGGATGGAGAGAGAGAGTGTAGATGGAGATGAAGGATGGAGAGAGTGTAGATGGAGATGAAGGATGGAGAGTGTAGATGGAGATGAAGGATGGAGAGTGTAGGTGGAGATGAATGATGGGGAGTGTAGGTAGAGGTGAAGGATGGAGAGTGTAGATAGAGGTGAAGGATGGAGAGTGTAGATGGAGATGAGGCAGAGAATGTATCTGAGGTGTGTGAAGCTAGGAGGAGGAAAAGAAGGAGACAGAGCTGTGTGGAAGCCCAGAAAAACTATTTTCAAGAATATGGGGTGATCCACCATCTCACTACTGTGGAGGGATCAAGTCAGAGCAGCAACCACTTCAAGCATCAGCCTGCAGGTGGCGGGTGATGCTGACAGGAAAGGCTATAATGGAGGAGGGGACTCTTGGCTACTGGACAAGAGAGAATAGGAACGGCCAGGAGATGGTTACACAGTGCCAACAGGAGCCTGTCAGGTTCCACACCTCCTGCTAGCTATCTTGTCTAGCCTCAGCTAAGGCCAATGGTTCCCTGAGAACCCAGCGTTCTGGTCACAGCACCCTGCGCCAAGCACATGCTGAGAGGATTTGCTTTCTGCGTCTGTTCCCCATCAGGAGCAAGCTCAACTGGAGAGGATGGGGGCTGGCGCCCTGAGCAACCTTCCCAGGGTAGCACCCATCGGTGGTGTCTGTGACAGCAAAACCTGTGTCCCTGCCCCTGCATTTTTCTCTTCTCCTGCATCCTTCTTTCCTTCCCCTTTCACTTTTTTGCTGCCTTTTCTTCTTCCCTTAAATTTTTCTTATGATATTCTACAGTTATTTTAAATGATACTTGATTTTAGACATGCCAATTTTTATATTTTCAAAACTTTTAAAATAGAAGCAACCTAATAATAATTTTAAAATCTTTTCTGTTGAACATAAGTATGTGTTAGGCATGAGCTTCTCACACACCTGAAGCATCTTGTCCATCCATCTGTCTGTCTGTCTGTCTCTTCTTCGCTTGATTAATAAAATTAAACGGGAAAATTTTTGGTAATTTTTTTCCTATTAGATGGATCTCAATAAAACTGAGGATGTGATATCAAAACTGGAAAGCCTCCACCAGCAACCTCATATTTGGGATTTTCTGCATTCACTTCCCAGACTGCACACAACCAATTCTCACTTGGAAGACAGCCTAGATGCCGTGACACACTTTCTCCAGGCAGGTTTGAAGTAAGTGGAAAACAGCAACAAATACTTATATGTATAATCTTCCATAGTTTTGGTAGGGTAATATTTCACTGAGTAATATTTTCATAAAAGACACCCTATTAGTGTCCTGCTGAAACGTCTGGAGCCCTTACACCTCTGTCTTTATCCCCATCTGTGTGTACATGTCTTACCTGGGGGCAATGGTGCTATTTAGCTCATATTCAACCATTAGAAAGCTAACATTATCTGATTAACATTTCATTGGCTTGTATTGTCATTGAATGATCATTTCTAATGGCTGTATAATATTCCATTTTGATGAAATAGTATATACCAAAATACACTTCATAATCTTAACCATCAGTTGTGTTGTTTCTAAGGGTTTCACCACTAGAAAAGTGACATAAATGTAATAATTTTAGCTAACAATGCCCAAGACATCATGTAGCCTGATAAACTCGGTGCCTTCCTGACAAGTTGGGACCCAGTTGGTATGGTAGCTCTGATCCCATGTCCCTAGGGGCACATTTTAGAGCAGAGCTTTCCACAGTGGGCTTCCTACTTTTCATCCAGTGATTTTTTTTTTTTTACATTAAATTATAACTTAACTATTCAATACACAGCCCCTTGCTATGCTGACATGGGCAAGGGTTGTCGGGGGTGGGTGTCTTTTAGACTTCACATTCTGCAGCACAGCTCATCTGAGGATCAGAACTTTTAAATTTTCATTATGACTTTTTAGTTGTCATGGAGATGTACTGGATGGCCGAGAATGAAGCACATCCTAACACTTCATTATCTTAAATATTTGGACACAGCTGGAGGGAGCCCCCCTCTGTCCATTGCTCTGTGCATGGGACGTATTAGCAGTGGACAGTGAGAATAGTCAGCTTATTTAAAGGGAGATGTAGGTTGAAACTAGAAGGTATTGATGACAGTGACTGACAGTGTCATCTTCTGTGTGGGTTTCATTTCTGATTTGTATTGTTTCTATGATAGCAAGAAAATCTACTCATGGTAGCCATTGCTTGCACGTGATGTTGGGGTTCAGGGATGATTTTATAGTCTTGGGGTTCTCCCAACTGCACAACGCTGCAGTGAGAGGTTTTCCTTAGGGAGAAACCACATAAAGATCACCTGTTTGGGACCATGATGTATAGTGGAGTCAGCCTCATGCTGCTAAAACATATGCAGTTCCACCTCAGCTGAAGATGTTTTCTCACCTATAACTGTAATTATTTATAAAATGTTGCCACTTAAAAACAGAATGCATATCATATACCTATGGACTCCCCTTGCCTAAAGCCCTGTATTCTGTAAAACAGTTTGAAAACCACCAATTGGCCCATGACTTTTTTCAGATCCCTGGAGAGGACACAGTGCAGTATGTTCTCCACGTATTAGACTGACTATGGGAACTTGAGGCAGCCCAGCTGGCTGCTCATTCTTTTTTTTCACATTGTGTATTCTGTCTGGCCTTGTCAGCTGCCAAGAGTGGGCAGGAAGGCCCAAGGCTGAGCATAAAACAGCACCAGTGGTGGAGCACCCCAAAGCAGGGTGTATGTGAGAACCACTCTGGGGTATTTCAAGAGAAGAACTCACTTCTGCTTGTTCTCTTGCCCAGGGAGTTAGCATCACATTAAACCAAGCAGAATGTTCACATATCAATGGTCTGGCAACATCCTGGAACAGGGTTGGGGTATGGCTTATGGGAACTAAGTAAGTCTGGAGTTGATACTCTTTGGCTGACCACCAGCTCACTGCTTGGCTTTGTTTCTGTTCTAGTTCATTAACATCTCTGGGAGATTTGGATTGGCTACCACTGCACCAGACGATCCCCCAGGTTTCTAGACATGTTCTGAATGTGACCATCTCCACCCTGAGGTTTCTGCTGCAGCACAGAGTAGCTGTCAATGGTGAGGGACCTGGAGGGCTGTGGCTGTATTGGGGGGTATTCCACTCTTGCAAAGCTTTAGCAAGCACAGAGCCACAGGGATCTTCAAAGAAGTGATTAATGAAAATCTTGACCCACCCCAAATCCACCCTTTCTGCTAGTAAAAGACAGACATAAGATTAAACTTTTTAAGTCAAAACTGACTGACTTTCTACCGCAGCTGAAAATTCTGCAGTCGTTGATAATGAGATTTGCATTTATATTTCAAACAACTGATTTTTGAATTCCTTAAGTTATAAACTGTCTTTTAAGTTCGTTGGAATTGTTTCTCTGGTCCTGTAGTCCCATGGCCTGCTTATAGAATAATCACTCAGAAGCTTATATTAATTATAACTGCTCAGCCATTAGCTCAGGCTTGTTATTGACTAGCTCTTACACTTAAATTAACCCATAATTCTTATCTATGTTTAGCTATGTGGCTTGGTCCCGTTTCTCAGTTCTGCCTTGACATCTTGCTTCCTCTGTGTCTGGCTAGTGACTCCTGACCTAACCCTTCCTCTTCCCAGAATTCTCCTCATGTCTCACCCCACCTATACTTCCTGCCTACTGGCCAATCAGCATTTTATTTATGAACCAAACAGAGCAACACATATTCACAGCACACAGAATGATATCTCACAGCACATTTGTTCTGTGATTTTTTTAAATCTTTCATATCTTTAAGCTCCTATTGGAAAGAAATTCCAGTACCCTGAAACTGGAGTTGGTGGCAGTAGAAAAATAGTGAGGTTACTCAAAGAAGGCAAACTACTGTGTAGGTAATAAGTAGCCCTCTTCAGGGAGGGGAAGGGGATCCCCTATTTTCTTGACTTGGACATTATTAAGTTGTCATTGGATTTAATATTTTACTTATAAGTTTATTCTCTTTGGCTTTTTCTTTGTTTAATTCTTTGTGGGAAGTACAGCAAGAGAATATCGAAGTTAGAATTCATCTCCTATCTTCTGTTGTCTGTCTGTCTGAAAAGTCATCTAGCCAATCACATAATATCTGTTAGACCGTTAATCTGCCCACCCATCTCTATACTCATTTATATATCAGTTAATTCATTCCCCACCCACTCACTCCATCATTGCTAACCCATCAACTTCACCACCCATCTACCTATTTCATTTATAGGAAGGAAATAGTTCTCTCTCTCTCTCTCTCTCTCTCTCTCTCTCTCTCTCTCTCTCTCTGACTAAAATCTGAATCTAGAGCCTTACACATCACTTAAGTACTCTACCACCTTTCTATATGCTCAATACTTTAAAACATATTTTATTTTTTAGGCCAGGCAGTGGTGGCGCACACCTTTAATCTCAGCACTCGAGAGGCAGAGGCAGGCAGATCTCTGTGAGTTCGAGGCCAGCCTGGTCTGCAGAGTGAGCTCCAGGACAGGCTCCAAAGCTACAGAGAGAAACACTGTCTTGAAACTGTCCCCACAAAAAAAACCCCAAAACATATTTTATTTTTATTTTTAATTATACATATATATTCAATTATATATATGTGTGTATAGGCTTGCACACATGAGTACAGTGCCTACAGAGGTCAGAAGGGGGCATCAGGTTCTCTGGAACTGGAGTTGGAGGCAATTGTCATCCACTGGATATGGGTACTGGGAATTTAACTAACTCAGGCCTTACGCCACAGCAATATTCACTCTTAACCACTGAACCATCTCTTTAGCATTCCCCTCCCACTTATTATTATTTTTTTTTACACAAACTCATTGAGGTTTATATATTGTACAAGTGTGTGTTTGAGTGGCTAGGCTAATCTGGATGTCTGATATTTTATTTATGAGTTCATTACAATAAAGTGATTTTATATTAAAAATTATTGTTATTTAGAGAAAGTATCTCACTAAGTTTCCCAGGCTGGTCTTGAACTTGTAATCCTCTAGACCTGGCTTCAGGGATCATAGTTATCAATAAGGAATGATTATCACACTCAGAGATGCCATGTTTGTAAAGGGACAAAAGATGTCAATACAGAAAGCAGAGACCACAGAGTGGGGATCTGCCATCTTCTTCAGGGACAGCTTCAAAGGACAGTTTTGAAAAATGTCCACTTCATAGACAGGACCTAGGAGCATTTCTAGGAAAAGGGAACAATGTTTGACATGCAGGGGCTTGCGGGAGTGGAGAGCGCTCAATGGTCAATGTGTCTGAACTATATCAAGCAGTGCCAGGGATTGGCTCAGAAAGGGAGCCAGGTTCAGTCTCAATGGCCAATGGAGCAATAGAGTCAGGGATGCAGTATAGAGGGATGCTCCTGAGGCATGTGTGAGCAAGGGTTGGAGGCAGGCAAGTTCTGGGTCAAACCTCCCATTAGCCTTTTACTTTTGGTGGTTCAGTGTCCTGAGCTATACAATGTATTGGTTTCACAGAGATTCCTGCAAGCCTAGCCTCATTTCTCCTACTGCATGGAAAAGACTAACCCAATATGATCCTTCATGATACTGCCCACTGCCCCCCCCCCCAATTCCACTTGCTGCGTGGGACTCAACATAGTGGATCTCGTGGAAAGGGTAGATTTCTTTGATTTTTCTGTATGAAGGAAGCTAGGCCATTAAAAATTAACTCAATTTTTATATCAACTTAGTTCTACCAGAAGCTATTTCTCAAGTTGAGAATAAAAGCCTGGAGGTGAGGTAGGAGATATATTAAACACCTCATTGAAAGGTTCTCTGTGACCTCAATTTTAACAAGCTCATCTGGAAGCAGAAATTTGTGCAAATCACCCAAATTATAACATTCAATTTAGCGTACAATTGGAGATATAATTACTTTAAAGAATGTAATTAAAAGCAATTTTCTATCCATTTCAGTCAGAGTTAAGAAATACGATTATAAAATAGACTTCTAGAGACCACTAAAAATTGTCTTCATTTCTCTTGTCTCCAAGAAAAATGCTTTTCCTGGTGAACAGACTACAGTGCCTGCAGGGAAGGGACAATTCTGCTGTTCCAGTCACATCATTCAGTGACATTTTGTCACATGATCTGAACATGCCATTGTTCAGCCATGAATCTTAGAATCCATATTGCCCTTCAGTTTCAAAGAATATTATCTTTATTTTTCAAAGCATTTTGGTAGACTGATGACACTATTATTTTTTTTCTGTTCTTTTCAGGAACGCTGTGTCTAATTCTAATAAGATATATCAGTAGGGATAGGTACTTACAACTCAGGCTTGGGAACCACATCCTTTGGGTGTAAGTAATACCTTACTCTAGGAATGAGATTTTAAGGATTTTTGTCTGATTTTTCTCTCAAAAGAGGACATTTACTGTGATGTTTGTTGATGACTTAAATCTCTTGTGGGAAATGCTTAATTCTCAGTCTGACATCTCATCGACATCCCATGAGGGCTAATTTTAATCTCAGAAAACAATCTCATGCATTATGCAAAGACAATATTATTGGAAACCTAAAGTCTTGGATTCTCAGGGTCTGTCTTCCTTAACTTTTCCTTTTTTCCCTTAAATGTCATGACTAGAGCTAGGGAGATAAGTCACAGGTTAAGAGCATGTATTGCTCTTGCAAAAGACTAAGTTTGGTTCCCAGTACCCAGGTCAGGCAGCTCCCAATTACCTGTAACTCTAGCTCCAGGGGATCCAAATGTCTTCTGCTGACCTCCATGGCACCCGCATGCATGTGAACATACACCCACACACATAATTAAAAATAATAAAAATCCTTTAAAAAGTGTCATAGGTCTTATCTGTAGCATTCACATAACCACAATACCTTAAAGATCACCTGCATGGTCCATGGCAGACGGCTGTAGAGTCATGATTTGAAATGATCCATCAGCTAGATTTGCTGACAAAAGTTCCCCTAATGGCTTGAGTGCTGTTATGTTTGCAGTTGCCAGGATATGCTCCCTGGAGATCTCATAAGACTTGCGGAGTTTGGACTCATACTTTGGGCTGCCCCTTCCAGATGGTACCACTTGAGTATTTGAGCAGCTTACAGGCTTTATGTCTTGATTATCCCAGTTTGAGTGAACTTTATCCTGTGGCTTGAACCTTTAGAATAGGACTTTAAGGTCATTTTAGACTATTTGATATTGAGTCCTCCTTGATGCTACAGTTAGCTGGTTTTCAATATTTAACTAGTATGAAGCCAGTGTAAAACTACTGCTGTACATTAACTTTCATTTAGTTGAGCCCTTGAGATAGCATTTTAGACTAGATGTGAAATTACTGGCTTCATTGGTCTGAATTTTACAAAGCTCTGGAAATGTACTTTCAGTTCTTCCTTGGAACTGTATCATCACTCATGTGGGGGCCTTGAGATATTCACCACACTTCAGGTATCCAGAACCTTATTTCTCCCTCGTGTATGGTTTTAGTTACCCACAGCCAACTGCAGCCCACAAATACTAAGTAGATAATTTTAAAAATTAGCAAAATAAGCAATTTAAAAATTCTAAAGATTTCTTTAAAATTTTTTTTTTTACCTATGTGGATGTGTTTCTGTGTATGTAAGCATGTGTGTGCAGGTACTCATAAAGGCTGGAAGAGGGCCTCACATTCCTCAGAGCTGGAGGTACAGGCAACTGTGAATCATCCAATGTGGATTCTGGGAGCTGAACTCCCTGTTCGTTGCAAGAGCAGAAAACACCCTAAACTTCTGAGTCATTTCTCCAGCCTGAATCCACATATTTTAAAATGCATGACCTTCTGAGTAACGAGATCAAATCTTATTCTTTCTTGTTCCATTTGCCTTGAGCAGGAATTACTCTTCTCTCCCATATCCACACCATGTACACTGCCTGCACATTAGTCATTTAGCAGCCAATAGTACTTTTGGTTATCAGACCAGCTGTCACGGCATGGCAGTGCTTTTGTTCAAGTAACCTTTATTTTATTCAATAGTAGCCTTCAAATGCAAAGGACAGTGACCCTGGCAATTTTACTGAGGCATATTATTGTTATATTACTAGTTGCTTTAATGTTTTACTATGCCTAGTTTATAAATTAAAGTTTATCATGAGTACATATGGACAAAAATTTTTGCTATATCCAGGATTTTGTTATTCACGGTTTCAGGCATCTGCTAGGGACCTTGCGATGTGTACTCTGCACGTGAGGGGTAAAGACTGTACCAACTTTTGTTTAGTCTTCTTTAAATTTATTTATTTATTCTACACGTGTGTTCGTGTGCACACATCTGTGTATAAACTTGAGTTTATGTGTTTCATGTGCACTTAGGTGCTCATGGAGGCAAGAAGTCATCAGAACCTATGGAAGTGGAGTTCAGGTAGTTAAAGTGGCAATTACGGAGAGTCTGTCTGATAGTCAAAAGGACTTTATTCTTTTGTATAAGGGAGCTGGTAGCAGGATCCAGGAGGGGTGGGGCAAGGTCCAATGTGGTTCTCTGGAAAACTCTGCCTTGGTCCGCAGTATCAGCATCCAACATCCAAGACCATGAGGTAGCCTAGAGATCGAGCATGTATGCATTCCAGGTTTTAGGGGGTCCCCCATTGGCCACGCCCAGGGGAGGGTGGGTACCTAGCAGTTACCCACTGACTGCTAGGGGCGGTGCTTCAGGGTAAAGCACAGACAACCACCCCTACAGGTAGTTGTGAGTCAACATGTGGGTGCTCAGAACTGAGACTGTCCTCTGTAAGAGCAGTAAACACCCTTAACTTTTGAACCATCTCTCCAGCCATTGTTTTTATCCACAAATGATATTTAGTGGTATTAAGTTTAATTTTCTATCCACTTAGAGATAGAGGTATTGTTTTCTTTATTACTATAGGCACATCTGAATATCAAAATAACCAATACATAAATCATCTGTGTGAATATTGTTTTCTTTATTACTATAGGCATATCTGAATATCAAAATAACTAATACATAAATCATCTGTGTTCACAGAGTCCGTTTACCACCTGTCCCTGCAGAATATGGTGTGGGATCCACAGAAAGTCCACTCTGATCTCAAGTCCCAGTTTGGTTTCAGTGACCTTCAAATGGAACATATCCTGAATTATTCAGCTGATCTAAAGGAGGTATGCCTACTTATCTTCTTCTCATGGCATTGGGCGTCACAATATAGTGACCCCCAAATCTGCATCTCCCATACAACTGCAGACCCAAAGTTTTAGATAAAGCATGAATATGTGCTGCCTATTTCCTTATCATTACTCCCTAAACCACACTGCAGAGTGACTATCTACAGAGCACTCACACCATGTTAGCTATTTTAAGTCACCTGGAAAGGAGTTAAAATATATATAGGCAGATGTTTGCAGGTCTCATGCAAATACCACATCATTTTGAATAAGAGAATTTGGCATCTGTGGGTTTTGAAATCTTTGGAGGATCCTGACATCAGTGCTCCATAGAAATGGAGGGACAAGCCGGGCGGTGGTGGCACACGCCTTTAGTCCCAGCACTCGGGAGGCAGAGGCAGGCGGATCTCTGTGAGTTCGAGGCCAGCCTGGTATCCAAAGCGAGTTCCAGGAAAGGCGCAAAGCTACACAGAGAAACCCTGTCTCAAAAAAAAAAAAAAAGAAAAGAAAAAGAAATGGAGGGACAACTGTGTATCACCGGGGCGAGTTGGGTAGCAGTGGGAGATGGTGGCCAGGAAGGAGAGGGAGTACTCCTCAACTCCAAGCTCCTTAAGTAGAACAATCCATAGAGATGTCCCTTTCTTTTTCCTTCTTTCTTTCTGTTTTTTTGTTTGTTGTTTTCAAGACAGGGTTTCTTTGTGTAACCACCCTGGCTGTCCTGGAACTTGCTTTTTTTTTATCAGGCTGGCCTCGAACTCACAGAGATCCACCTGCCTCTGCTTCCTGAGTACTGGGATTAAAGTCATGTGCCACCACACCTGGCAAGATGCCCCATTCATTCCTTATCATTTTATCTCAGCAGTCAGAGGCACTTTAGTAGGGATACAAACTTGATTACTCTGGGAACCATCAGTAGGAGGAGCCAGGCCAGGCCTGGTGGAGGTGTGATGTCCACCTACTAGACCTGTGAGCATGGTTCCGGGCGAGAAAGTGAGTCTCAGTGGGAGCAGATATGTGGGGAATTCTCCAGGAGAAGAAAAACAACAACAACAACAACAAAACAAAAAACAACCAAAACAACAACACAACAAAACCAAAAACCAAAACAACAACAAAACCAAAAACCAAAACAACAACAACAACAACAACAACAACAACAACAACAACAAAATGGACATGAGAGGAGATGGGCTAGCCAAAACTGAGCTCCAAGTTCTAAACTAGATAAAATAAAGGTGTGGTCTTAGCCCATCCTTAGAACATAGTTCACACGGGTATTACTGAGGCTCTGTGGGTACCTTTTGTCTGCAGAGCCCTCTTCTATGGCCCTAGACAATTTGGAAGCCCTTCTGCTTTGCAAGAACACACATCTGCATCCTAGGTCCGTGAACTCCTTCTTTCAGACCCCACCTACGTCTGTAGGATTTTTCTTGTATGTTAAGTGAAGACCCAATATCTCCTTTTGGAGCCTTGGAAGGTACTCACGTACTAAGGGTGGGATTTAACTTATCATGATTTTCCATGTCCCTGTGAGTAAGTACCCTTCCCTGACATATTAGCCATGCTTTGAATACACTCCCCCCACCCCAAGGTTTTTGAAAACCCAACTCATGAATTTGGAGGTAGACCCATTGTGAAGTAACTAGGACCAGATGAAGTCATGGGGTGGTTAGCTCATGATGACACTGGTGGCTTTATTAGCGGAGGAAGAGACCTGAGTGCTACACTCACCCTGTATGGCCATGGCATACTCCCTGCCATGTTTTGATAAAGAATAACGCCATCATCAGATGCCAAGAAGATTCTCAGACTTCCAGCTTCCAGACTCTTGGGTTATGTGAACACAAGAAGCCCAGCAGGTTTAGGCTTTTTGTCTACCACCTGGAAAGATTGTATTCATAGGCCCTAGGGGTTGGGATGGGAAACCTAAGGGTTGGTGAATCTGCTTTCCACTTTTGTAAAAAAAAAAAAAACCATGAATGTCTGTCAACTGTTCATGTCTTCAGTTCCTCTCCAGGCCAGGCTTGACTTATGTCCCTCCATTTCTCATGCCTTTGGGGAACCTCACCATACACTGCCCCTGTACTAAGGTGCACCTCACCACCACCTTTTTCTGCCTCCACAAAATGATTGATTGAGGTGCGCTCCGAGTCTCCAGCCTGCCGAGAGCAGAAGCAAGCCTCCTTCTGCGTGCTTCGCAGTGCCCTGCCTTGCCGCTGCTCCGTGGCCCCCGAGCAGCATTCTGTTGCCACCGCCGCCGCCGCCATGAACGGACAGCTCAATGGCTTCCATGAGGCGTTCATTGAGGAGGGGACGTTCCTCTTCACCTCCGAGTCCGTGAGGGAAGGTCACCCAGATAAGATCTATGACCAGATCAGTGATGCTGTTCTTGATGCACACCTTCAGCAGGACCCCGACTCCAAAGTGGCTTGTGAAACTGTTGCTAAAACTGGAATGATCCTTCTTGCTGGGGAAATTACATCCAGAGCTGCCATTGATTACCAGAAAGTAGTTCGTGAAGCCATTAAGCACATTGGATATGATGATTCTTCCAAAGGGTTTGACTACAAGACTTGTAATGTGTTGGTTGCCTTGGAACAACAGTCACCAGATATTGCCCAAGGTGTTCATCTTGACCGGAATGAGGAAGACATTGGTGCAGGAGACCAGGGTTTGATGTTCGGGTATGCCACTGATGAAACTGAAGAGTGTATGCCTTTAACCATTGTCTTAGCACACAAGCTAAACGCCAAACTGGCAGAACTATGCCGCAATGGCACATTGCCTTGGTTACACCCAGATTCTAAAACTCAAGTGACTGTGCAGTATACGCAAGATCGAGGTGCTGTGCTTCCTATCAGAGTCCATACAATTGTTATATCTGTGCAACATGATGAAGAAGTTTGTCTTGATGAGATGAGGGATGCCCTAAAGGAGAAAGTGATCAAAGCTGTTGTACCTGCAAAATACCTTGACAAGGATACCATTTACCACCTACAGCCAAGTGGCAGATTTGTTATTGGTGGGCCTCAGGGTGATGCTGGTTTGACTGGCCGAAAAATCATTGTGGATACTTATGGCGGTTGGGGAGCTCATGGAGGAGGGGCCTTTTCAGGAAAGGATTATACCAAAGTGGACCACTCAGCTGCTTATGCTGCTCGTTGGGTAGCAAAATCCCTTGTTAAAGGAGGTCTGTGCAGGAGGGTTTTTGTTCAGGTCTCTTATGCTATTGGAGTGTCTCATCCATTGTCGATCTCCATTTTCCATTATGGCACTTCTCAGAAGAGTGAGAGAGAGCTACTAGAAATTGTAAAGAAGAATTTTGATCTTCGCCCTGGGGTCATTGTCAGGGATCTGGATCTGAAGAAGCCAATTTATCAGAGGACTGCAGCCTATGGCCACTTTGGTAGGGACAGCTTCCCATGGGAAGTGCCTAAAAAGCTTAAATACTGAAAGTGTTAGCCTTTTTTCCCTAGACTTGTTGGCGTAGGCTACAGAGAAGCCTTCAAGCTCTGAGGGAAAGGGCCCTACTTCCTAAAATTTTCTGTCCTCTTTCAGCTCCTGATCAGTTGCAGTCACTAATCAATGACATGAATTTTAGCTTTTGTGGAGAATGTAAGTTGGGCTTGCTATTCTGTCCCTAGGTGGTTTGTTCATCATTATAATGGATATAGTGAGCACAGGTGATCCATGTAACTGTCTAGAAACAAACACTGTAGTGGATAATGCTTTGAAATCGAACCTTTGTGCCCTGTCACCTATCTCCAAAGTCCTAATTGCAATTACTTTCCCACCAGATGCTGAAAATGTCCTTGTAATGTGCACGTAAAGTACTTGTGGTTTGACTATAGACGTTGGCAATGCCATAGCCCTGTCGGCATGAATTTGTAACGTCTTGAGCTCTATTTATTGAATGTGAAGCCCCTTCCCTTATCCTCCCTGTAACTCGGTCATTTCTAATTATGTAGTTCTGTGTCAGGGAGTGTTCCCTATCCAGTCAATCTCGCATGAAACGCAAGTTTCAGTTGGAGCTCTAGCCTGACTTTAAAAAAAGGCAGTTACAACTAAACCGTCTCCCTGGTGCTTATGCTATTAATTGCCACCTCTTAAACAGCACCAAATCAAAATCTCTCCACTTTTCAGCTGTCTTTGGAGGACGTACGTAATAAGGTTTTATTTAGTAAACCAATCCTGTGCATGGTTTCAGCACTAGCCAAACCTCACCAACTTGTAGTCTAGAAAACCAGGCACTTGGCACCCTGTGATGTCATACAGAGAAGTCACGGGGCAGTACCTGAGGGTCTGTAGGTTGCACACTTTGGTACCAGGTAACTTTTTTCTTTATAAGAAAGACAGTACTCCACACTGCACAATAGCTCCTCCCAGGGTTTTAACTCTGTTTTATTTTCAAAACCAGGTCCAATGAGCTTTCTGAACAGCTGGTGTGGCTACAGAGACACCAGCTTCCTTTAGAGAGCAGTGCTTTTGGCGGGGAGGAGGAAAGCCCTTCATACTTGAACATTTTCTAATTGCTTATTTATTGTATTCTGGGGTATGGCGTAAGTACAGAGAAGCCATCACCTCAGATGGTAGCTTTTAAAAGTTTTTTTTTTTTTCCTCAACACCATGATTCCTTTAACATGTGTCCAGCATTCCCAGGTAGGCCAAGGTGTCCTACAGAAAAACCTTGGGTTAGACCTATAGGGGGTCTGGCTGGTGTTAACAGAAGGGAGGGCAGAGCTGGCATGGCTGGACATGGAGAAAGCTGACTTGGCTGGTGTGGTACAGAGAAGCCAGCTTGTTTACATGCTTATTCCATGACTGCTTGCCCTAAGCAAGAAAGTGCCTTTCAGGATCTATTTTTGGAGGTTTATTACGTATGTCTGGTTCTCAATTCCAACAGTTTAATGAAGATCTAAATAAAATGCTAGGTTCTACCCCCCCCCAAAAAAAATGATTGATTGAGTTCCATGTGCTAGGAGTCCCCATGACCTTGCTCCAGACTCAGTGTTCCCATGATCTCTTCAGTCTCTGTGATAGGGCCTGTCAAAGGGAACTTGCTGTCTGCACATGCTACTCTCACAGACTGAGCGTCTAGGCAGGGACAAGGCCTTATCTTCCTAACAGGATGCATGACCTTGATATTACTTTCAGTTAGAGAGGAAAAACAACAACCAAAAACAAAGACGCAAGGGGCTCTGTGGTTTTGATAGTCACCAGTGAATAGTTTTCATCTGAGCCCTAAAGGAAAGTGTGGGATGAGCAAAGACACTTTATTGTTCCTTGATGGTGGCCATTGTCTTAGTCCAGTTCGTTGTTGAAATGCCACGGCTCGAGGGATGTATGCTCCAGGAACTCCTTTCTCGTAACTCTGGAGGCTGAATGTCTGAGGCTGAGTACCAGGAGACGGGCTGTCTGGTTAAAGTCCACTCTCTAGTTCTAAGACAGTGTCTTCTCTCTGTGCCCTCACATTGTTCGAGGGAGGGGTGACAAGCTCATCAAGTTCCTCCTTCATACAAGAAGTGTTAGTCCAATGACGACAGCTCCTTCCTCATGAGCTCATCGGCCCCTATGCTAATCACCTCTCCATTACTATAGCAACTGAGATTTCGATCATCTTAGTAGAAGAAAGGTTTATTTGGCTCAGTTTCAGGGGTGTCATGGGTCCCTTGGTCCCAGTGCTCTTGGGGTTTTCAGTGAGGTGGCACATCATGGTGGGAAGCACATGGTGGAAGACGCTGTTTACTTGGTGATGGCTCAGAAACAAAGACAGAAGAAGAAGCAGGGTCCCAATTCCCCAGATGATCTGATTTTTCCTTCCTATGCCTCACCTCCAAAAGGGCACCTCCTAATAATACCCCATGGGTCTCTGGAGAATACCAGTTCCAAACTGTAGAGGGCCCAAGAGGCTCCCCTTCCTCACATTGTTGCCTTTTGGGTGATGGCTTCCATGTAGGCATTTTCAGGCGATGAAACCATTCCCACCACAGGCAACCATCAACAGAACTTCTGATGACACTGCAGTTATTGTAAGACTCCAGTAAGTGGACACAGCTCCTTTTGCCGCACATATGTGTAGAGCAGTTGTAGAGAAGTTAATATACACAAGAGAATTGGTTCAAAATGGTAAAGCAGTGTCTAACCAGGATTCAATGTTGATCTTTCTTATTTTGCCTGTTTTCAATAACTAGAAACGACAGTGTTCTTGGCAAAGCACTGCTGTTAGTTCAAAGCATCAGCTGGACTTGGCTTGGCCCAGAATGGCTTTTGGTGGGAGAATGAGGATGAACAATGTTTGACTCAACCATGTGTCTTCCTGAGCTTTTAGAAACAGCTCCCCCTGTTTCTAAAAGTAGGATCCATTTTTCCCTTAAGTACAGAGGCCTCCCCTCAGGACAAATAGCACAGACATTGAGAGACACTTAGCATTCTTCAGATGAATGCATGAGCTTTGACTCCAGCAAGACTGGGGTATTATTTTGAAAGAAAAACATTACAGGAAAAACTACTTCACTTCTAAGTATTTTTCATGTTATTTCCAGATTCCTACACACAGCTTCTTGGAGAGGATGATATGCTCCATTTTGTCCAACACTTCTGAGGATGAAGCTGAGAACAAAGGTTACCGGGCAGACTGTCATCCCAAGTGGTCAGGAGTCAAGAACTATATCACCCATGCAGTCAGCTGGCTGAAACTCTACGGACAGGTGCTGTTGTGAGCCTGGATGCTCTGTGTGCACCAGGTCTTCCCCCCTCATGTCATTCATTATGTGATTCCATGACTTTTCCTGGGAAAGACCTTAGGACCTCTACATCTGGTCATTGTGACCTACTCTCACATGATCCAACAGCCTTAACTCATCAAACTCACAGCCCTGAGCCACCAAAAGCATGTGTCCTAGGCACACATACACACTTGTTAGCTAAGAGAGCTCTAGATCCATGCCGTATTGCTGGCATGTGAGATTCCTTGTGCCACTTTAAATGTCATGCAAGCATTAGTTTTGCCTCATGTCTTATTTTTTTCCTTGAAAAGGGCAAAAACAATGACTGTGATTTAAAGGCACATCAGCTGTCTCCAGAGACATAAGAGGAGAAGTGTGTGTTGGGGGCTATGTCAGAGATGCTGGTGAATAGCAGAATACCCTGATCAATAGAAAGTTGGTAGCCTCCAGAGCTCACAGTGGCCCTGGCCTGCTCACAGCTCTGTTCCTTGAGATACATAGGCACTAGCAGGCCACACTCCCACCATAGCACCACCCACTCTTTGTCAAATAGCATATTCACGTGCATCCTTTTTGCCTTGGAAAACTCACCCCGATAAAATCTTTTCCCCTTCCAAACACACATGACTGATAAAGGGAAGACTATCAAGTAGTAGGTTAAAAAAATCTTCAGAAAAATATGCATGACTTGTTAGAATATGTTCACTTTGTTAGAGAGTAACTTCTCTATCACTAAAGTGGCCAAGAGATAGTGCTGAAGGGTTAATTAAAGCCATTAAAGGGTTAATCTGGGCTGCTAGTCAAGTCTTCATCAGTCTACCTGCCTTTCCTTCATGCATATACTCATTGTCTGATCTGGGCATGAGACACTTGTGCAACATGATGGCTAGCTGCCTGTAGTATCTGTCCCCAGATCTGCCACAAAGTGGCACTCAGAGAGTGATGACTAATGACAGAATATATTTTAAAACTTTTAATTTCATTCAAACCATCCTCAATGTGCTAGTTCAGTTTTCAAGTTAGATCTTTTTAAATGAAATGCATAGTTTTCCCTTCTTTTCTTTTCTTGTTGCTCTTGGAGGAATGAGAAAAAGAATAAGGGGAATAATAAATAAGCTATGTGTCTCTTGTTGACA
Source organism: Peromyscus eremicus (assembly GCF_949786415.1). Taxonomy (NCBI): domain Eukaryota; kingdom Metazoa; phylum Chordata; class Mammalia; order Rodentia; family Cricetidae; genus Peromyscus; species Peromyscus eremicus. The sequence goes on along the minus strand of NC_081426.1, from coordinate 20,832,300 downwards.
TTTATAATCTTTAATTTTTGAGTAGACATGAAATCATAATGCAATTATAATAGATATTTTAATTGATCAGAAATTAAAAAATCTTGTCCTTTCTAATGGTCTGTTACTGTTTCTTAAGCACAGTACTTCTAATAGGATTGATAATCTACTTTTGTTTCTAAATTTGCAGGTGTTTGACCAGTGGCAGCAGGGTCGTCTGCTGCAGAACCTGTTTGCAGGTGTCAGCCACAGTCTGGCAGCCCTTAGGGAACAGTTTAAAGAGGGAAGTGAACCACAGAAGGTGGTGGAAGTCCTGCACACTGCCCTAATCATCCTGAGTGACAGCCTGGCAGCGGATGGCCCTGGAGACAGCCATCTGCTTCCACAGATGTAAGGCATCTGTATGTCTTTTGTCATTGAGTAGGCTTGATCATGCTGACATTGTAGGAATGTGCAATGATGCTGTTAGAAACAAATCCTGTAAAACCATAGCTAGATGTGGATTCTAAGGTAGTACATGGAAACCCGAGACTTTTTATTATGGATCACCCCAGGAGACCTATGCAGTCATCTGGACATGGATGTGAATATGTAAAGCGGTCTAAAGTGCTGCCTGGTTGTGGTAGCACACACCTCTCATCCTAGCACTCAGGGGTGTGAGCTCTTTTGAGCTTAGGAGTTCATCTCAGCCTTGGTGACAGTAGTCCTTTCTAAAAAAAAATAACCAACCAAATCAAACCAAATCCAACCAAACAAAGAAAGTAGTCTTACAAGAGTATAATCACATTGGAGAAGGTGTCAGCTTCCTGAATTTCAGGTGGATGTCTTTGCCTAAAATGAACACATGCACATTAGACCTGTTTTCCCATGAGGTGCATCCTGTATTCCTAGTTAAGGATTGTACGGAACTGAAATATTCACACAGGCTCAGTCATACCTGAGCAGTGGAAAAGGTGGAACTTGGATTTTTTCATTTTTAATATAACCAAGATTAATTTACCCAAATAGTCGCTTCTCTTATAAGACTGGGTATTTTGTCTTAGTGTGTTTCTTTAGGTGCTGTGGATCTACAGGATAAAACCAACCTGGATGGGAACAAAGAAGTTGGCTGTTGTTGTTGTTGTTGGGGGGAGGGGTAACTAATATATACACAAGGCTGAAACATGGGAAAGCACAAGTCCCAGCCTTCTGGAATGTGCATTAAGGTTTTATACAGTGGCAATGTCTTCAGCGTTTTAAACAGTAGGGGGGCTGAGCAGGGTATTTGCTAGGTAGGAATTCTGATCAGTGCTAGACAAAAATAAACAGTTTCTGGGTCATCTTGGAGGAGGACTTACTGTACAAAAGGTCTACAGAAGTTAACATTGTTTTAAAGATCAGCTTGCATGGGCATGTGTGGGACCAGGCCATAACTACAACCCTGTTTGCTAGTTCAACCACAGATGTACTTGTGTCTGAGATGTACTTAGTGATGGCTTCACAACTCAGTTTTCTGTTCCAGGGCCAATGCACTCCACTTTGTGTGAGTGTTTTATATATATATATAAACATGTATATATATATATATATATATATGAACATGTATATATATATGAACATGTATATATGTATATATATATGTGTGTGTATGTTGATGTACATATGGGTTGTATGCATATGTATGTGATATATGTGTTTGTGTGTTGTATATGTATGATATGTATATATATATATGTGTTTGTGTGATATGTATAGTTGTATATGTATGGTGTATGCATTTGTATCTTTGTGTATGTGTATGTATCTCTGTGTAGTAGATGCATGTGTGTGTACATATATATATATATATAGTGTGTGGTGGTGGTGGTAGTGTGTGTGTGTGTGTGTGTGTGTGTGTGTGTGTGTGTGTGTAGCAGTTTGTACTAATGTGAATCCTATGATCCTCTGGAATTAATGCTTTCCTCAGAAGAAAACAGATTCCTTATTGTCTCCAAAAAGTTTGTTTAAACCACAATATTTTGTTCAAATACAGAGATTCTGGATCTGTGGAATGCAAATGGTACCACAGTATCATAAGTATATGAGGATATATTATTGTTATGATTGCGTAGTGAAGACTAACTCTAAATTTCTTAAGCTCTCTCATATTTTCTAGAGTCCACTTAGGATGTAAGTTTTTCTATTGAGGGTCTTGTCTCCTGACTGGGGAGATGCCCTGGGCCATGGGGTCTTGGGACTGTGGGTAGCAGTGGCACAAAGGAGGTAGAAAGATGGATACTGCAAACATAGCCTTTAGCATGGCCATTGTTTGGCCTAAGTTAGATACTGATCCTCCTTTTGCTGCAAGAAGCCCATGCTCTTGCCAGATAGCAGTGTGGGACATGAGGATGTGAAAAGCATATTTGGAGTCTGTGTAAACATTTAGGGATTGTTCCTGTGCTAATTGGGAGGCACGGGTGACAGCTATTAGTTCAGCCTGTTGGTTAGTAGTATGGGCAGATAGTGCCTGTGCTTCAACAACCCCAGTATCTGACACAGGTATGGGCTGTGTCTGAATCACTGTGGCAAGACAGTCCAGGTCAACTGCATGGACAGGTGAGTGTCTGAGTCATTCCAGGTGAAAACGAAGATATTTTGAGACTGAGGGCTGAGAGGAATAGAGAAGAAAGCGTCCTTGAGATCCAGAACTGAGAAGTGAGAGGTTCCTGAAGGGATAGTGGAGAGGAGTGTAAAAGGATTGGGGACCACAGAATAGAGTGGGACCACTGCAGAGTTAATGAGCAGTAGGTTCCATTAGACTTCTTAACTGCAAGTATGGGGGTGTTAAAAGGAAAAAAGGTTGGGCAAAATAGCTTTTTTCTTAGAAGGTCAAAGATGATAGGTTTAAGCCCCCTGAGGCTCTGGAATGAGAGAGGGTTCTGAGCTTGGGTGATATACTGGGTAGGGTCCTGTAGCTGGATAACAATGGGGGATTGGTGCCTAGCAATAGAAGGGTTTTGGGTGTCCCAGACTTGGGAGTCCAACTGAGAGGCTGGCAAAGGAAATGACATGCTAGAGCTAGTGGGGTGGGTGGCTACAAGGAGGAAAAGAGGAGCTCTGGTGAGTCTGGGGTCAGGCAAGTGGGGGAAGCAAATGAAATGGAAGCTCCTACCTTGGCTAAAAAATCTCTTCCTGTTAGGAGCACAGGGAAAGTTGGCATGACCAAAAATACCCCTGAAAATACAATTAAGTGGTGGGGTCTGATGAGATAAGTAAAGCTGTCTCCCTACCCTGACAATAGGGAGATGAGAAGGAGATATGGGTCCCCAAAGCTTCTTCAGAACAGAGTAAGTGCCCCAGTATCCATGAGGAAGGAAACTGATTGTCCCGATATTGTAATGGTTACCAGAGGCTCCCTGTGAGAGAGGACAGTTGTTAGGTCAGAGCCTGGGCACCTTCAATCATTCATGGCCAAGACTAGAAGTTCGGTTGTCCATGGCCAAACCTAGAAGGTCGGCTGGAGGGTGATCTGCATTTGATATTCCCATGCCATGAGATGTATGGGGGCAGTCAACTGATCAATGGCCCTCTTGGTGACACTTTGGACACAGATCAGGAGGCCCATATGGGGCAGGGTAAATACAGTGACCTTCTTGACTGCATTTAAAAGAAGTCCCTTGGGCAGTCACTGCAGCTGGTTGGATGGCCTTGACCAGCATTTGGTATTTCTGTTTATGGGCTTTCTTATCTCTCCCATGGTACACCTTAAAAGCCAGTGCTAAGGCTTCTGCCTGTGGGGTCAGGGGTCCTCTCTCTAGATGCTCAAGCTTGGACCTAATGTCAGGGAAGCTCTGCAAAAAGAAATGGGTCATAAGGAGCTGTCTGCCCTCTGGGCTCTCAGGATCTAGATTAGTATACTGTGAGAGGGCCTTTGTAAGTCAAACTTGATACTGATTTTCTTGTCTGTCCTGAACTATGTCTTGAAGCTTTTCATAGTTTATTGGTTTGAGGGCAGCCTTACAAAGACCTGCTAGGAGGCAGGTCATAAACTGATCCCTAGCTAGAGAGCCACCTGAGTTGTTATAACCCCACCGTGGATCCAGATTGGGAACTGCCTCAGCTCTGGGAGGATGTGCTGCATTAGTCTTGCATGTATCCTAGCCAGTTCCCAAACTCATCTGTGCTCCTCAGGAAGTAGGTTGTTAGTTAGGATCATGTATATATCATGAAAGGTGAGATTATAGGATTGGGTGATATACTGGAATTCTTTAATAAAAGTGTTAGAATTAGATGTATAGGAACCCATTTTTTTTTCTATCTGAGACAGTTCTGCTAATGACAAAGGGACATGTACCTTAACTAGTCCATCCACCCTGGCTACCTCTCCCAAAGGGAGGACGGTCTCTGGGTTGGTTTGACTAGGGTGGGGTTCCTTAGCAGCTTGAGGACGCATGACAGGAGGAGTAAAGGTGGGAGCCAGAGTCTGGCGGTTGGAGTGGCCTGGTAGCAGAGAGGAGGAAGGGGCTGGAGGAGCCGAAGGAACAGTCACTGGAGGAGCCGAAGGAGCGAGAGGTCGGAAAGGCAGTGGTTCATTAGCAGGGTCTAAAATAGTAGTGAGAGGTTCCTCTGGTTCGGGTTGCATAGCTAGGAACATGTAGGCTGGTGAATACAAATCAAAGAGAGGGTTTGGAGCTGAGACAGAAGAAAGCTTGGCTATAAGGTAACTCTTTCCATTTGCCCATTCGCTGACAGAAGTTAGATGACTCCCGTAAAATATTGGGGTCCAAGGAGTCATTAGATGGCCATTTTTATTGTTATCTAAAGGATATTTAGACCATTTTTTAGTGCAGAGGCGGATACGCTTAAAAGTCTGTAAGTAAGGCATTAAGCTGAGAGGTTTGAAGGTTTCTAAAAGGCATCCCAGAGGAGAAGTGGGGCTTATGGGATTGGAGGCCTTATTCCCCATGGCTGCGGCAGAGAGAAAAAAGAAATAAACGAGATCCAATGCTATAATATCTCAGGCATCCCAGAGTTAATTAAGCAAGGATCAATTAAGCAATGGCACAAGTCACTCAGTGTTCTGTCAAACAAAGAGTGAGCGCCGGGGTGGTAACCCGAAGGACGAGAGTCCAAGAGACGAGAGACCAACGAAAATGAGGCTTCAGACCACAGTCGTGGGGTATGGCGGTGTGTGTGTGTGTGTGTGTGTGTGTGTGTGTGTGTGTGTGTATGTGTGTGTGTGAGATAGTCAGCAATGGGGGCTGACCGTAGCTGATAGACCGTGGATGGGGGTACTCCCACTTTCAAGGACATCAGAGGGACACCAGATGGACGATCAATGGTCCTTCCCACGGGTCCAGGGAAGTGTTTACACTGACTGGTAAAGGGAAACGCACCAATCAAAGTAGCTGTTGTGCGGATTGATCTGGCGGCCAGGCAGGTGGAAGGGTAGTTGTAGATGAACCAACCTCGGTTCAGGATCCTGGTACAGGTGTGCCAGGAGAGCCTGTTTTGTCACGGCACCAGTGTTATTTATTTACTGACTTTATTTACCAGGCGCAAGAAAACACGAGGTACAACAGAACCCACTATAAGGGTTTTTATTAGGGAAGGGAAAGGGTAGATGTGAGTAGGCCTACCTGAGAGAAACATGTGGAGACAGAGTGGGGAGCAGGTGGAGCCTGCTTTTGTAGGTCACCTTGCGCATGCACATATGGGCTTACATAGCTATGCCATGCATACGCATAAATTATGTGACCATCCTGCACACGGATTACGTAGGACACAAGGCCCTGGAGTGACTAAGCATTTTGTCTGACTGCTGACTGCGCGTGTGGTCATGTGACTCCAGAAGCGGCTAGCAATAATAACACAGGGGTGCCTTGAAAGAGAGAAGGACAAAGGGCAGGGATGTCAGTAGCTTCAGGCACAGGGCACTATATTGTGGTCTTAAAAACTGTCCAGTTGGTTTGTTTGGGAAATCTAAGGGACCAACAGTTACATAATGGGCATCAATAGACAGACTATAGTAAGTCACCTCAGTTATCTTACAGACCCCAAAGGCCTCCCGACACTTCAGCCTGGGGTCTTGACTGTTCTCTGACACACAAGAATGAAATCCAAGCAAGATCCACTTGGTCCTTGGTTCATTCAGATTAGGGAAGCTGAAGGTTTCACTATGTGCTGTCCACCAAGCCACAGCCAACCTTTCTGCGTAGTCAGGTTCAGACCTGGACACCGCCTTTGCTGTCTGCTGCTGAGTGTACAAGGCAATCGGCCCGAGGAATCTGCTTTTCCATTCAGACACCACCAGTGCTACACCTAATGCAGAATTGCCCCTCCCCCTCCCCATGCCTGTCTGGGCAGATCATCACTTGTGCCATTCTGGCCCTTCTGTCAGCTTCCCTGGGGCCTCAGCCATGCTGTCTGGTAATGGCCACCAGACAGTCTTTAAGGCTTTACCTAGTTCCTAAACCAGTGATCTTCTGGAGATGTTGCACTGCCCAGTGCCCTCATCTCTTCACTCTACAGAAAGGTTAGTCTGCTAGCATTGCTAAGCTGCTCTGATGGACAGAAAGGCCCCTATAACAGACAATGGCCCTGCTCAGTGGAGGGTATTCTCACTTCTTCCACTAACATCCAATTCCGTCTCTGCTTCTGTTTCCATCTCCTAAACCTTCCTCCATCTTTCTCCTCTTCACAGACCCACTGATTTTCTTACATGGATGTCAAATGTCCCTTATACAACCTTCAATTCTTCGTAATCCCTTTCATTAATTCTACTGTTTGTGGAGTTATCTCTTCTTCCTCTCCGATCCCTTTTTCTCCTCCTCTTCCTCCTCTTCTTCCTCTTTTCCCTTTTCCTCTTCCCCTACCCTCCTCCTCCCTTTCTCCTCCTCTTCCTCCTTGTGGAGTCCCACCTCAGCGTGGATATGTGTGGTTGAAACTCTGGCCACTTTCTCTCTGGTGTTCTTTCTTACCTGTCATGATTATGACTGACCACTCTTCTGTTTGGTCCCTGTAGCACTCTTGGGTGTTTAGGGACTTTTGCCACTGCTTCTGCTATACCTCATGTCTCTGTTTAAGCTTTGTTTGTTTCTCAGTATATGTACTTGTATTAAATCGAGCAGCCACTTGCTGCCAGGCTTCTGTAAGATTCTCATTCATCCTTGGCAGGAAACTGATTGTCTCTGATCCCAAGTATTGGCTAGGAAATCACACTTGTTTTTTAATCCATTGTCTCCACAGCCAATCTTTCACATCTTCCTCTGAAGTCACTGCAGACTCTCTCTTTCTTGAGATGTTGTCATCTATTCCTGCCAGTTGGGTGGCTGGGCCCTGGGAGCTCTTCATCTGGGCTCTGATGAGTAGCAAAGATTCTGGCAACATGGATTTGTAGGGTATCCCTACGCACTCCAGCAAGCCTGACTTGCCAGACAAACATAGAGCTCTTTGCTTACAGATGTGGTCCTAGAAATCGCTTGTTTGTCAGAGCTTGAAGCAGCCCAGATTCAGATTCCGTACCACATGGTGGGTGGTCTTTTCCACTTGGAGGGGAAAAGAAGACACAGTTGTCTCCCCCTTTCACATTCGTTCCATGAGCCCGTCTGCTTTTTTCTCAGCACCTAGAGTGTCTTAGAAAGTGAGCCATCTCTCCTTGCTTCATCCCTTGGAAGGCTCAGTTTAAGAAGCTAACGTTCAGGCTGGGTAGAGAGAGCTTGGTACATCCAGGGTGATGGACTGGGGATAGTTTCTCCTTCCTGCTGATTCCTTATAGGAGAAACACCACCAGGACCCTCTCCGCAGTGATGGAATCCAACAGTGGCTGTAGAACGGAAGCCACTATTTGTCAAACTTGTACTTTACCCAACACTGGTGAGAGAGATGCTCTGAGGGGGCCAGGTGGAGCAGGTCTGAAAAAGTCCAGATACAGAGAAGCAGTGCAGCTGCACCCAGGTTTCAGGCCAGAGAGTGTCGTGCTTGGGCTCTTAGTAGCCACATCGCTCATCTTTTGTCCCTCATCTGGCCATCCTTTTCCTGGTTGAAGATGCAGTATGCTCCCGTGAAGATGCAGAGAGCCTGGGGTTGGCTGCTTTGCACAGCCCTGCTCCTCACTGTGGCTCTTCACTCTCCCACACCGGTTTCCATTTCAGCTTTTTCTCAGTCTCAGTTCGCAGATTATTTCCTTTTTACTTTTTTAGCTGCATTACTTCCTGCATCCTTTTGAGCCACGCATCATCCTTCCATACAGATTTTAAGACAGAGCATCCGTTGGGCCTCTGCCTCTTCTTGTAGCCCCAGCTCCCCAAGCAGGAAGGCAGAGACAGATGGGTATTGCTGGAGATTCAGTTCTCAGTGGTTTTTCTGCCAGGCTTTCAAGGCAAACATCTTAAAAAGAATTTTCCTTACAGCAGGCCCCGGGTTGAATGCTCTTTCTGCCTAGTTAGCCCGACCCCTCAGGCACTGGAGGTGTCAAGCAGTCTTACAGGTTTTTTTTTTTTCTTCCTTTCATCTTAGAGACTCTTAACTTAGCCTATGTAGGATTCCTTTGACGGGTCTTTCATGCCACTTTTATTCCTTTGATGGGTCAATATTTTGAAAGTCAGATTAATTTTCTGTGCTTCATAATTGTAAGCTTTAAGGCATTAAAAAGTAAGTCTCCCTGAACTGGCCTTGAACTCACAATGAACTTCTGCATTAGCCTGCCAGGTTCTGGGCTGATAGGCATAAACTGTCATTCTCATCAACGCAAATATTTGTAAACGTCAACTGATGCTTCATCCCAATTTTGACCTGCTTCACACATTTCTGGAGGTAAAGAGAGTATTTAATCTGGGCCTGCTTCCTAAAAGAAGCTTCCCAGTGGAGGATTCAACAGCTGACCCCGCAGTTTGTCAGGAACCCTGTTAGATGCTGCAGTGGGCCTTTCAGTCTGTGAGTACACTTCCCTAAGCAGTGGGGCATTTCCCTTGGCTTCATCTTCTGAGCTGGTGCATTTATTTATTTATTTATTTATTTATTTGCCCCCAGATTCCAGAATCTGGGCAAGTTGCAGCGTGTGGTGTCAGACCTGTTCCCGTGGCCAGTTCTGAAGAGATTGCCCCTGCTGGATACTGTTCTCAGGAATGTGGTCGCCCAGGATTTGCGTTTTGTTCAAGGTGAACTAGCTCTGCTTTCATTTGTCACCCACCGACCATGGGCAAGTGAAACAGTTCCTGGAAAGTGGGCGGACTTGTGCCTTCCTGATGTGTTAATGAAGTTTTGAGCTGAGTTTTGTTGGTGTGTCATATATTCTTATTTACTGCTACAGCACCCTCAAGAATATTTCACAGAGAACATGCCAGGCTGCTGTCACAATAAAGGCCGCATGACTGCTGTTGAGCAGAGCCTGCTGTGTGGTCTAGGGCAAGCCATTTCATGGGATGGTTTAACTTTTTCACTGACACCAGCCCTATGGTGCTGGATGGAAATGCACCCAGGACACTGGGCAGAAGGGCATTGGTACCTCTGCTTGCCTGCCCTCTCTGCTGTTCAGAGCCTGCGTGGGTCTAGATCTTTCTAAGAGTGCAGAATGCCCTTTTTTGAACTTCCACTGACTGCCAGGTGTTCCTTCTGCCCTAGTTCAAAGGAAGCAACTTTACACTTTGACCTTCACAGGCCAAATTCTTTTCTCCCTCCTAGGGAAAAGAGAGAAAACAGGGCATTGCTTTAGAAGAAACTGCTCTCAGGACAAAACACTCACACTATTGAGTCTCAGAAAGGATAAAATAACAGTCCGTGTACTGAAATTCATATTTTTGGGATTCACCTTAGTGTCTCATGGTTATGGATAAAAGCCATGATTAAAGAAGCCTAAGTCAAGTGGAAAGTGAGTCATGTTTCTGTCTTGCAGGAGTCCTCAGTTACCTGGAGATGTCAGCAACGGATCTTATACCTGGTGCTCCTGACAGCTGGAGACTAGAAAAGGATGTGTTCTTTTGGGGACTAAAGCAGGTAAAGATTTTTTTTTTTGGTTTTTTTTTGAAACAGGGTTTCCCTGTGTAGCTTTGTGTCTTTCCTGGCTCTTGCTCTGTAGACCAGGCTGACCTCGAATTCACAAAGATCCGCCTGGCTCTGCCTCCCGAGTGCTGGGATTAAAGGTGTGCGCCACCACCGCCCGGCAGGTAAAGATTATATACAAACCCTTTTCACAAAACATTTTAAAAAACCCAAACTATATTTAGCTTTGTCTGCTGTGAGTTTTACGGGCAAAATAAGAAGAATAGACAGGTTTTTGAAGAATTCTGGGCTTCAATTGAACATGATTACTGTTTCTATCTGTAGTTCTTGATTCCATGGGGAGCATCAGTGAGCATTCCTAAATGTTCCCTCTTTCCATCCTCATTAATTTTTCAGCTGTTGACAAAGAATGCTTCTACCACTTGCTTGAATGGACACTTGTCCCAGGAGGCAGCCCTCCCCACTGGGAACGCCAGCATCTGGAGGAGTCTCTGGGGAGTGCTATGCCACATTCCCTCCTTCAATGAGACCAGTGTTTTAAAGGAGATGCTTCTCGCAGTGAAGGATGCTGTAAGTACCCACCATTAGATCTCTCCAACAGAGCACCAACTGGGCTCCTGTTAAAGGTTAAGTTACCCACCATGCTAATATTGACCCTGGGATTTGAACTTGCTAAGTATTGACATCACTGAAAGGGTACTGCTACCCAAGTGGGGGCTGCTCATCAGTTCTATCCCTCCTGACTACTTGGGTATGATGGTGCACACTCCCTGCCACAACCTACCTGGCAATCGCAGAGCACTGCAAACTTTCAGAAACACACATCTGCCCTGCAGGTTGCCTGGTCCCTTGCCCACTCTGTTTCTAGTTGCATATAGTAAGAAAAGTGCAGAGCGAACGTCAGCAGTCTGTAATTGTACAGCATCTTGTAGCTATGGCTTTAGTGATGAGAGAATTCAAAAGCTACCCTCTTCTCCTGTCACTTCCTAGGATCTAGGCAACCATGCTGAACATTCATACAGACTATGGAATGCTTAGGAAGATGATTATGTCAACTTTAGCACATGCTTTCTTACCACGAACTAAAATGCATATTCTTAGGTTTATCATTTTGCTCCTGTCACAAATCCCTGTCCCTTAAAAAATTCTTCCTTATATGCATTAGAATATGAAATGAGTGAAATGATGAAACGAATAAAATAGAAATGATGCCGGAGCAAAATGAAAGAGTAAATAAGAGTGTGTGCATGGTCAAGCCACTCACTGTCTCCTTGGCATCTTTAACACATGCCAAGGGATGTGCATCACAATCATGAAGATCTTCTCTGGCTTGAGCAGGGCAGATAACATGAGTGCAAAGCAGCTGAGCATCTGGAAGTTTCCCCAAAGAAGTTTATGAGTTTTAATTGTGGAGGAAAACTAGGAAGCTAATAAAAGTCATAGAGGATGCTAGTTAGACAGAAAGTTAGTCTGAAGTTATGCAGGCACTGGAAAAGCCCATGTGGATCTGGGACTGACTCAGAGGGATCTGCAGGTGGCAGACATGTTTCTTCAGCTGTATGAGAAAGCCTTTCAGCTGGAAGTTAGGTGATCTGTCTTACCAAACCATTCCAAAGCTCAGTGATTGAAAACAAAACACATTCTATGACCTCTCATGATTCTGGGGGCTGAAGGGGGCTCAGTCAGATGGAGTTCTCATAGGATAACAGATGTTCAGCTGTGATTTTGTGGTCATAGGGGCTGGGGTTGGGAAGCTTAGCTAGACACCAAAGTTGTGGGGTTTATCTTTTCTCTATAGTAAACCCATGTGGGCTTTCTTAATATTCAAGGATTCCAAATTTGGCAAGAAGGGAAGTTTTCAAATTATGTGACAGCTACTCAGACTGGAATTAGTACAAGTCACTTTGCTGCATTTATGGACCAGTGAGAGTCAGAGCCCAGCCTTGAGGGATGGGAGAGGGTTACCAAGAGGGTGTTTATCAGGTCTGTTTTTTTGAGGACTTGGTTAAGTGTCCCTTTACCACATTTGGGGAGACCATCCAACACACATGGCTACAACACTAGAGTATCTATTAGGTGCCTAATAAAGTGGAAGATAAGAACCTTACTTTATTATTGGGTAAGACTTTATTTGGGGGCTGTAAATTTGAACACGAATAAAAGTTCATGTCTAGAACTGTGCTTCGGGATCATTCTCCTACTGTTTACATGGAAACCTTGATAATTGAGCATAGGGGTGACATCTGAAGTGCCCACATGAAACGGCTTAGATTTTGACAGGTGATGTTTTCTTTTTCATTTAAGGGTCATAGTTTGCAAGAAGTCATTGCAGGACATACAGAGGGACCAGTTTCAGAACATGATGGGCATTTAGGCTGGCAAGATCTTGGGACACAGCTGTCAGAAGTGAACTTTACTTGTTCTCAGATCTTCAAGCTGCCAGGAGCTGCTGCCTCACCTGAGAATGGTATCTCTCCTGGTGGCTGTGAGTACCAGCTTGTCTCCACAATGTAAGTATGTGTTGGATAAGAAACTTTTCAGGACTTTGACATTGGCAGGATGTCCATCATATATTCCATCCCTAAAAAACAGAATACAAAGATACTGGAAGGGAAGTAACCTGTTGCTAATCTAAGAGAGTTTCTAATGTGTAACCTGTAACACATTAAACAGTTTCCATGTTTAACCACTGACAACCTTTCATGACAAACCCAAAGTCTGTGTGTAACCAAGGCTGATGTTTTTCACATAGTTAGAATTTTCATATAGGAGACTATTCAAATGAGCTTACCTTATTTCTATTTCATGACCCTTTACATCAATAGCCACTTTTTGTGGCTTCTAAAGAGCCTATACCAAAATATATCAAATGGGGATGTATTTTTCTCAGCCTCAAAGTTTATTTTATGTTGTTGTATTTATTTTCTCTACTCTTTTTTTGTGTTTAATGTATTATCATAAATGGCTTTCCTTCATTTTCCAAATCAGGGTAGAGGAATTAATAAATGAATAAATATTAAGTAAGCTCTTTAAGAGATTCTAATTGCTTCTTTATGTGGACTGTCAGACATTTGCATGCATGGTCTTTAGGTGGGCTTGTAAGTATATGTCGGTGTGAAAACTGTTAGTAAGTTCTGGTTTTCTGTATTCTTTTGGCTTCAGGATGTCTCACATCCTTGAGGAAGCACAAGGGTCCCTGCAGCAAGTGTTATACTGGCAAATCTTCTCAGGGATCATAAGGAAGACGTGTGAATTGGCTCAATATGTGAACATGCATGGAAGTTTCCAGAACAGTCTGCTGTGTAAGTTGGGTGGTCTTGATGATAGGAATGTGTGGTGTTTTCCCCACTTAGAAAGATAGAGTTACATTATGAAGTGTTGCTATGCATCATGGAGGGAAGGCTGAAGTGGAAGTCCCTCCAAACCCTGCTAGCTATTATGGTTACTGTGTTCATGGTCTCATTGAGGTTGTGGTCAGACTCCCATACTCAGTCCTTCATCTGGCCAGGCTCTCCCAGCACTAGTCATAAATATCTTTTTCACCCTCAAAATTGTCCTTGTTTAGATGAAAACATTTATTTTTCAAATTGTATTACTTCACTGAGTGTTTTGATTATATTCATGCCTCCTCTAACTTTTCTCAGATCCACTCCTTTCCCTCCTCATCCAACTTGGTGTCCTTTTGTAAGTTTTTAGAACCCGTCAAGACCAATGTGAGCTACATAAATACCCTTGAGTGTGTGATCTTTCACTTGAGTATGGCTGACTTACTACAGGCTATACTCCCGGAGAAAACTGTCTCTACCTCTCCCAGCAGCTAACAATCGCCAGTAGCTCTCTGGCAAGGAGTGTGATTGTATGCTCAACTCTCTTCTCCATGCAGGGATTTGCTCTCGCTTGGGCTTGCACAGGTCTTGGGTATGCTGTCACAACTGCTGTGACTTCATATGCGCAGCTGCCCTGCTGTGTCTAGAAGACACTCTTTCTTTGAAGTCATCCACCTTTGGCTCTTACACTCTTTCTACACCCTCTTCTAAAACGATCCCTGAGCCTTGGGATGGAGGGTGTGGTATGTATGTTCCTTTTAGGGCTGAGCATTTTGAAGTGTCTTATTCTCTACCCTTCATCTATTTGTGGGTCTCTGTGTTAGTCAACATCTATTGCAAGCAGAATTTTCTTAGATAAGGATTGAGAGATGAATTGATTTATGAATATAATGATAAATCTTTATGGGTCAGTTTAATACTACGTTCATTTAGTGAAATATAGTATTAGGTTCTTCTCTAGAGTCTTTGTCTTGTCTAGTTATAGGTTCTTGGCTCAACAATGGTGCCAGGTATGGGTTTCATCTTGTGGAACATAACTTAAATCCAACCAGAAAAGGAGATGGTTGGTTACTCCCATGATATCCATGTCTCTATGGCACCAGGGGGCATGTAATGCCAGGTCAGTCATTAATGTAGCTCACAGAACTCACAGATAGCAATGGAAATTTTTCATTCCTTCTCTGGTTTTCTTTCTTTCCTTCTCCAAACTGCTGCCTTTACACACTGCCAGAGAGCCTTCCTCCTTGGCTCCCAGTTGTAAACCTGTACCCCATAAGACAGACACATTTTGCAGTTCTTTAAGGTTATACTCTGAAAGCTCTGAACTTCGGGGTACTAGATTGTTGGAAGCATCCTCCTGGACTGGATGATCACCCCACATGTTAGCTGTTGTCCTTTACCATCCCATTTTCCTTCTCAGCACCTATTCTTGCTGGTAGTCTTTATTTTTCTATTCCTGCTAGTAAACGTCTTGGATTAAGAAAAAAAAATCTTTCAAATGTATTTTTCCTTTCTCACAGATAATGTCAAGATTCCTTTCTTAGTTCCAGTATTCTGAAATTTCCTGGAGACTTCAGTGAATATGAACTTTGAAAACTGCATTATGCTGTATACTCAGTAGGTCTTTTCGACTTGATAATGAATACTTTGGAAACTATAATACACTATTTCTTTTGTAACTTAAACCCTATATTTTCCTGTCATTCTAGAATGTCTGTTAGCCATCAGTTGTTCCTCTGATATGATTCTCTAGTTTTATAATATTTTGGGGTAATTTTCTGGGACATTTCCTTAATTTTGTTTAAAACACTTAAGATTTTTCAGCTATTTGATTTCTGAGGACTGTCCTAGGCCCTGTAGGTATTCATTGAAAATAGCTTCTTGCTCTTGTTGCAACTATATCCTCACCACAAAACAGTCCTCTTTTAAAGAATGTGAGTGATGATCTTGGTGTTGTTTTTTGGGGCAGGGTTTCTCCGTGTAGTAGCCTTGGCTGTCCTGGAATTCACTTTGTAGACCAGGCTGGTCTCAAACTCACAGAGATCTTCCTCCCTCTGCTTCCCAAGTGCTGGGATTGAAGGTATGTGTCATCATGCCCAGGTTGAGTGATGATTTTATGTTTATTTTTGTTGAGCTCTCTTTTATGTGGAAAATTTCTTTAGGATCTGATGCTCTGATGCTCTGGATGTCCATTCTGTGTAAGAATAAAGCACTTACTGCTCACAGGAAAGTTTATGTGCAAGGGATTCTAGTCAATTGATGGGCTCTGTCCTGCTGGGGTGATCAGGCTGTAAGCCATCTCTCCCGCAGCTGGCTGGTTGTCACAGCTTGGTACAGATGTGTATCTTTTTTTTTTTCTTCTGGGATAAGTTGATTTCTCTAAAGCTTTCAAAAGAGAGTTCTCCAGAAGCCTGTTGACAGACATCACTCAGGTGGAAATGGGAAGACCTGATTCCTTGTAAACAAGGGAGATGATGAGAACTTCATTGTTGAGAACCATCAGATTAAGTAATCCTCCATATTTCCAGTAGGGGTGTGTCATTCACACCATCAGATGTACTGATACTCCAAGCTTAATTCCAGTCAATTCCATTTCCCTAGGTCAGCAAATGTCTAGTCTTCTGCTGACATGGAGGAGGAGTTGTCTATCTGGGGTGATGGAGAGACTATGTCAGAGTTTCCCTCATTAAAAAATGTACCTCAACATAACTATCCATTTTTAGTTCTACCTCTTACATACTCAGTTAGACATTTGTGCTTTAATTCATGGATCTTGTTAAGAGTTACAAAAAGGACCTGTTGAGGCATCCCTTCTTCAAGTACAAGCTCTGACTTTTGTGTTTCTGCCCTGGCCGATTGATCCCCTTTGTCCACTTGCATTCCTACTTGTAGATAGATGTTAGTAGCTGCCAGCTGCTGCTCCTTCCTTTTCTGTCCAATTCATCTGTAGGCTAAATAACCCTCTGTTTTCTCTTGTCATTTTACAGACCTTTGGGGGATGAGTGGAGAAAAAGACATGTGTTTAATCTTCCAATTAGAAGTCCTCCAGGCACAGTGTCTTATCAGTTAAGGAACCTAGAATTGGAAGGTGCTACCTTCCAAGTTTCCTGTCATTTGGATGATCAAGGGGAGAATGGATGTCTATTTGTCTTGACTGTGTTTACCTGACTTTTGGAAAGGAAAGTTATCTTCTAAATCAAGGGTATTATATTTAATTGGAGACTCTAGGGCTCAACAGAGAAGCCTAAAAAGAGCCCAAGTTAGTAGGGGAAATAGACAAAAATAGAGATAAGTTCCAGGAAAGGCTTGTGTTCACAGACAACTCATCGTATTAACCAGGACTTGAAGGATGAATACAACTAACAGGCGGAAACAGAGCTATGTGTTCAGATATTTCTCCTTAGAGTTCTTCAGTCACAATCAGACTAGCAAATCTTTCCACTACAGACTTCAAATTATGAAGCCTTTGACCTTTATTAATTTTAGCTGTCAAGATGGAAAGTTGGTTAGCTAACAAGGGGCTGATAAATAATAAAAAGTATACCGAATATTCCAATATATTTTAGTAGATTATGACATTTGACTTTCTCTCTCTCTCTCTCTCTCTCTCTCTCTCTCTCTCTCTCTCTCTCTCTCTCTTTCTTCTTCTTCTTCTTCTTCTTCTTCTTCTTCTTCTTCTTCTTCTTCTTCTTCTTCTTCTTCTTCTTCTTCCATTATGTGTGCTATACACAGATAATTGCCTACATCCTTGTTACTAACAGCCTGGTCCTTGGAGCAGCAGCAGCAGCTGGCATCTTATTAGCAATGCAGATCACAGCCCCACCTCAGACCTGCAGAATAGTCAAAATGTGCATTTTAAGATATCCAAGGGACATGTAAGCATACAAACATTTGGAAATCACCAAATAGCAACAGGAGAAAACACAAACCACAACAAAACACCCTGCAGCTGTGCGTTCATCTTTAGATTGCACATCACTCATCTCTTCTTCCTCCTTTTAAGTGGGCAATAAAAATGAAACAAAGGCAAACAGTAAGAATGCGGTGTGAGATATGACATTGTTTAGTGAATACCGTACATTGTAGAGTACAGTTTTACTTCGTGGACCAAGCACGTGTGGAGTATGACATCATAGTATGGGTTTTAGAAGCAGATGGACTTGAGAACAAATCTGACAGATTTAATTGAGCCAGCCAGCAGCATCAAGGATATTACTTTTACTCTTGATTGAAAAAAAAAAACTTACTTTACTAGTTTTTTATCCTGGTGACCTAAGATAATATATGTAAGGTACCTAGCAAGAATTGAAAGCGTATGTAATAGAAGCCGCTTCCTTTTCCCTCTCCAGCGAAATGAGCACCTGGGTTGAACTTCTTCACAAAGAACAGCTGAGGAGTTGACCCTGGAGGATTTTATTTTCTTCTTTTGCTTAACAGTTTCCGTTTTATCCCTTGGTTTTCTGACAGCACCAACCTTCTTTTTATTTGCTATCGCACACCTCTGACTTAATTTGCTGGAGTGTTTCTGTCTTTCCCCCATAGACATGTAGTTATTTTAGTGGGAACTTGATGAGGCATAATGAGTGTGAGTCTTATGCAATTTTACTTGAGAAATAGATGCTAAAGAGGTTAAATTGCTCGCTTGAAGTTAGAAATATTTTTGTCTAGAAAAACCCATAACAAAATAAAACATATTTAAAATAGATAAATGTGCATATACCCACGAAACATCTCCATCACTCCCTAACCTCCTCTTAATTTCTTTTCTGACCCACGAGTAATTTACAGGCGTGTTAATCCATTTTCAAAATGTGGGATTTTCAGTTATATTTTTGTTACTGATTTTTAATGAATATTCTTTTAGTCTGTGAACACTCTTTATACCATCAGTCTTGTTAATTTTTTTTGTATGTGTGTATGTTTTGTTTTAGGGTTTAGAGAATTGAGTTTTTGGTAACTGTTTCATGTGTCCAGGAAGGGAATCAGCATTGTTTTGGCACTGAGTGGAATGACTCTTGAATATCAGGTAGTTTACATTGCTAGAATTATGCAAATCTTCCATTTTTGCTGATATTTTGTCTCTGTGTCTAATTATATCTCTGAGCACAACATGAATTAGCCTATTTCTCTTTGTGCTTTGTTTTTCTTTTCTGTATTTTGGAATTCTACCACCAAGTGTGTACTTGTTTGGAATCATTATGCCTCTTTCGATGATTTGATGCCTTTAACATCATGAAATGATAACATTGTCACCTGAATTCTACATTGTTTGGAATTTTATTCTTGTTAATTAGTATTGAGGGTCATATATCTTTTCTTTTTCCTTTTGTCTTTATAGTTTAAATATACTTTTCGCATATAGCGTATGGTTAGTCTTATTTTGTCTATTCTGACAACCTTTGTCTTTTAACTGAACTGTGTAAAGAATAGTAACTATTTTGTGTGGTTCCTGTTCTTTTTCCTCATTCCATCATGTCCATCCATTTTGACCAATTATTTTTCTATTCATATTTCCTTCTTCGTGTGTCTGGAGTTTTTAGTCGGGTGTCAAATATGGATTTGATCCTTATTCTGTGCTAGTTATTTTTTATTCTTATAGTTATTCTTGAAAGAAATTAATATAGCTTAGTCCTTTAAGGTCTTGGCGGCCTAGCCTTCACTATTCTCTCAACGTGAGGATTCAAACACTGGGCCTTTTACATACTACTGAACTACACTCCTAGCCATAGGATTACTTCAAAGTAGGTGTGTTGACCCTGTGACTCTGTGAGCAGCGTGCATCTCAGGATAGCTATGACTATGACCTAATATGTTTGTAGATGATAACATTATATTGTAGCGTCAAGAGATGGACACCTCTGCTTTAACGATTTATTACTCAGCTCAATCATCTATAGAGATTATCTATAACTCTGAAAATCCTTTTTGCTTACGTATAGTAATTTTGTACTTGATAATTTGTGAATTGTAAAATGTTCCAACACAGCTATGAGCAAGAGTATATTCTTGTTATTGTGTGACCACTAAACAAACATCTTTAAGTGTTTTTTTTTGGGGGGGGGAGGTGCAGCTTCCTAATCTCAAGCAGTGTCCTCAGATGCATAATTAGTCCTTACCTGGACACTAGAAGGACACATACTCTTTGCAGAGCCCTCCCTGACATTCTTTCTTTCAGAGTCTAAGCTTCGTCCCAACACAGCATGTCCGCTGAGCTCCAGACCACCTCCTCCTTGTACATGGTCCTCCTGAAAGCAGTGAGTGGGGATAATCACAAGTCTCCTCTTGCATGGAAGGCAGAGGCATCTTCCATGAATCAATGTTCTGCGTTGCACACTGGCTCATTGCTTCCTCATGACCAGAAGCAGTTATCAAACCACAATTTTCCAAACCTTCTTTATTAATTTTTCAAACAGACTAGGTAATCTGCTGTATATTTAGCTTGACCATTGCACTCAGATTGCTGATGTTTCTTTTTAGCTTTCTCTGAGGACTATCCTTGTTATACACAAAGCATGGATTGGAAAGTCATCATTGATAATTATTTTGTATTTTTCAATAATGTTATGAAGTCCCCACTAACTTCCATAGCCAGGTAAGTTTTAAAATCCAACCTCCAGGTATTAACTATCATAAGCAAATGTCAACATAGAGTAGGCATTATTTAATGGCTATGAGTTCAGTTTAAACAGCAACAGTGTTTCATATCAGGCATCTAGTGACCATTTGTCTGTCAACTGTGTGACCATAGGAATAGGATTTTCCTAAACAGTAGCACAGTTATAATAGATGATCTATGAATAAAGCATTTATTTAAGAAAAGCCTGACACTGCTTGACACTTCAATGTAGGGTCAGTGATTCCAGTTGTAGTAGTTGCAGAGGCTTTGGGGAGGGGTGGAAGAAAATATGACCGAATATTTCCTGCTCTGCTATCTCATCACATGTTTTGAGATGGCCTTTTTATGTAAGGTTACACATATTGTGCCACGTTTGAAGCACTCATGTTTGTGGACTATGCTGGGGTTGGATGGGACAGAAGCCTTACATATAATAGAAGAACTCAGACTCAGGAGGGGACCAAACTTACCTGTGAAGTTTGCTAAAGCTGTGGGTGTTGAACCTCACTCCATCATGCTAAATCCTGGATCCAGGGTCCAGGATCCTGTGTGTTTACAAATTGCACCAGAGGTTCTTTCATATACCAAAGTTTGAAAGCCATTCTGCGACATCTCCCTAGACAGGAATTTCTTCAAACTGAGGAAGCTTTCTCCATGGGCCCAGGAGGAAAGAGAGTAGGATGACCTCTGTAAAATCAGCCCCTGTTCATTCTGTGTCCTGAAAACCTCAATTATTTAACGGCTCTAGCAAGAGCAACAAAACCAGTCTGAGTGTGCTCTAAGGACATGTTTTTATTTCATGTCTATGAACTCACTGGAGTTAGTGTGAAATTGTTAAAGGAAGAGGCTAGTTAATTAATTCAGTGTTGATTTAATAGATGAAAATATTAGAGATTAGGTACAACTGATGCCCAAGGAGCTGAATTCAGCATGAGGAAATATGGGCTTTGTTCCTGCCATAGTTAACAGTAGAGCTTTTTTTAATCAAATAAAATCATCTTTCTTCATAAAATCAAAATATTGACATAGGCTGTGCGGTGGTGGTGGTGCATGCCTTTAATTCCAGCAATCAGGAGGCAGAGGTAGACAGATCTCTGTGAGTTCCAGGCCAGCCTGGTATACAAAGAAAGTTCCAGGACAACCAGGGCTACACAGAGAAACCCTTTCTTGAAAATCCAAACCAAACCAAACCAAACCAAACCAAATTAACCTAAACAAACAAATGAACAAAGCCCCTCAAATATTGACAAGCCCTACAAAGCACTGCTATTGGGATAAAGTAAGACTGTAGCTACGAGAGCGCTTCACAGTAGGTATTTGTGGCAGCATTACTCATGCCTTGTGACTTCTACTCTGCTTGTTAAATGTGCTCTCCTCCCCTTCTGTATTAGTTACTTGCTTTATTGCTGTGGCAAAGTACCTGAGAGTTTCATGGAGGAGAGCCTTATTTTAGCTCAAGGTCTCAGGGGATTTCAGTCCAAAGGTCTCATGACCTTTTGAAAGGAAATATAAAAACAAATTCATCAGACAGAAGTGGCAGATTTGTGTTTAACAGTCATACAGATTGATTCATAGGGGAATGTGATTTAAAATGCTTTCTTTTTGGATAACAGGAAACAAATTTTAACTTAAATAGGTGCAGCCATGTTGGGATTTCTAACATAATAATAGATGTTCATATCAGCTTGACCTGAAGTGAAAAATGCGTTGTCTAGAAAATGCTTTGTTTTGATCACTATAAATCATCTTAGAAATTTGAGATGTTGAATTAATTTTGTTCTGATAATAAATCAATTCTATCTGTGTTATAGGGTCTTAAATTTCACAAAGCACCTTTTAGTGGTGGACAAGAAGTTGCACACCCTTGAAAATGAACAGATGAACAATTTTTTGTCTTTTGTGAAGTTTTGGGAGGAATTATTATCCAAGCCTTTTGGCTCATTCACTGGTCCTGAATTTCATAATCTCTTTTCTCTCATGGAGCTTGTTCTGAATAGAAGTATTCTGCGGATAAATCATTTAAAAAGTTTAGAGAGAGACCCACATGATGGTGATGCTCAGAAACTTCTGGAATTTGATAAAATGGTCATTGAAAAAATTCAAAGTCTTAAAAACCATTCGATTAGGAGGGAATCAAAAAACATTTTGAGATTCATAGAATTAATACTTCTTGAAATTAATCCAGATCTGCGAGAATTCTGGCACAATGGCATTTCACAAGAAGAAAGAGCTGAATTTAAAATCTCATCTGCACTTGGAAATTTTTCTGTTCCAGAGTATGAGAAGATTCTTAGCAACAGTTTTAATTTCTCCCAGTTGTTCCATTCCGGTTGGCCCAAATTACCAGCTGTGAACACAGACTTTATACATTTAAGCAAGACTATACTACACAATCTCTATGAATTTAGCATTCTGACACAGGAACAAGTCTCTATAGCTCTGGATACCATCTATGCTCTGCAGAACGCTTCTGAGCTTTTCTCAGGCCTTTCCGAACCCCAAAAACAAGAACTGGATAGAATTTTGACTCGTATAAATGTCTTCAAAGACAGAGATGCAGCTTTACTTCTGCAGACTTATTCTTCATTTTGTCAATGTTTTCATAAATTCCTGAACATTCAGAATAGAGAGTCCCTGATAATTTATCTTACTCAAATCTCTGGACACCTTTTGGATCTCATAAAGCAGTTTAATATCCAAAGCATCAGTAAGGCACTTTTGCTTTTATCGGAGACAACGAAGGCTCTCGGGACAATATCTGAAGTATCTTACTGTCAGCAATTGCTTTCCATTTTAAACTTTTTAGAGCTTCAAGCCCAGTCCCTGATGTCTGCTGAGGGCCTGGTACCAGGAGTGATTCATGCTAGTTTGACAGGCCTCAGGCAGCTGTTTGCAGCTGATGAAGGCTTCCGTGTTTCTTTACTTCAGTATGTCAGTCAGTTCTTTAATGGTTCGACAGAAGCCCTATTGCTGAGTGAATGCTTCATTCTGGAAAATGCAACCACTTCTTCTGTGAATTATTCAGGAGATGAGGGATCTTCACTTCCTTTACCATGGACACAATTTTTTTCAAACCTCTCAGTAAATGGCAGTGTGCTTAGTGAGTTCACGGCCATTCATTGTACCCTTTCATGGATTCAGACATGGACTGAGATCTGGGGAAACATTTCTCAAATATTTAAACTTGACCTGAATATTTTCACTTCTCTTCATGTTGGTATCATTCAGCTTTTGGATGAACTGGAAAATGATGGGAACATTTCTAAAAACTGCCAAGGAATAGTTCCCACTTATCTTACTGCTAGACACATATTAAATTTATTTAAAAATGTAACTCAGGAGAATGGCTTTCATGACTGGGATGGCCTTCTGGACCTCAGGGATCTTTGGGTAGCATTAGATAATGAATTAGCTGTGGTACAATCATTTAACCTGGACCAAGCAGAGAAATCCTTCGTCACCATGGAAACCTCCCTGCACCAGTTGAAGACATTTCCAATGAAAACAAATGCAAGCAGCAAGTTTTTATATTCCCTCTTTGATGTTTTCATTGAGTTGAGCAAAGCTCCAGACTATGTAGATAGAAACGTGGATCTGATCAATAACTTTCTTTCAAATGATCTCACAGATCATAGAGACAAATTTGCAAGTGCTGTCACTGAGCTGAGAGAAACAACATTATTTCTTAGGAATGTATCACAGGATAGAACTTTATTGTCATGTGCTGATATTTTCCAGAGTGTCACTGAGTTGATTTCTGAAGATAATTTATTACCTGTGAACACTTCTAAGAAGCCAGCACGTATTCTGGCCATGTTAAGTTCCATTTTTTCATCCACAAACACAAATAGCAGTCTGGAAGGGTGCATTGCGTGGATACATGTCATAAACCATCTGTGTATGATGTATAACTCAAGTTCTTTACCCAGCCATCTTCACAGCACTTTGGGAAGCTTTAAGGATATGGAGAACAAAATAAACTCTGCATTGAAACTTTTAACTTGGGTCCTAAATAAGAAGATACCCATTTGTCCATTGAATGAGTCAAATCTAAATTGTGTGAATATTTACCTGAAAGACATAACTGAGTTTCTAAATATTATAGTTACCGCAGGCTTAGGAGAAGAGAAGGTCCCCAAATTTGAGATTTTACTAGCTCTCTTCAATGATTCCACAAGGCAGGTAAACATGATCATCAGCAACGTAACAAAAGACTTTGAATTTGCGTCCCAGTCTGACTGGAAGCACTTCAAGGACTTACTTCTGAGACCCATAGAAATAGCAGATGACATTCCCAATCAGTTTCAGAACATTTGGCAGCACATCATCGCACTGGGGAAGGAAATGCAGAAACTTTTAAAAGGCATTTTCCATAGAGTCCTCGGAAATAATTCCTCTTCTAACACCGAAACAGTATTTAGTGTATTATCTACCAGTCCAAAGGAAAGAGATATAAGCCGCTTAGGCAATTCAATTTACCACTTAGCTAATTACTTTGCTCTCCACTTAACTCATGATCTTCAGAATTCATCAGAAATAGTCCCGCATGACATATTGAAAGCTGTGGGTCTTGGTCTTCAACTGACACGGGATGTGTTCAACTCCTTAATGCCTGCTGTCCGTTTCAATATTCCACAAAATTCAGCTCATGCTCGGGTTTTAAAGAAAGTGACATCTCTCATGCATTCTCTCAAGAAGGCAGACATAGAGCTCTTAGTAGGCCAGCTGGGTGACATCAGTGAAAACCTAAGGAGTTTCTTTAAGAATCTCAGCAGATCAGGAGTTGACAATTTCAGGGTCAATATGCTTGCTGGCTTAGTGGGAAAATTTGTAGACAGCTCCCATTCATGGAGTGTTGATCACCTGCTGCGTCTCTCCCGTCTGCTTCCGAAGGAAGTGGTGAGTGCTGTGTTGGATGTATATTATGCCCTCCCCCACATTGTGGGGCTCCTGCAGAGAGTCACAGATAAAAACATCATAGAAAGCCTCAGGGATGTCTATAACTTCACACTTCTTCATGGGATAACCATGTTCAATACCACCAAGGAAGACTTTGCTGATGTGATTAAAACTCTTCTGGATACAGTTGAGTTAGTATCAGACGAGCCAGCCGTTATTTCAGAGGCTTTAATGTGCCTTCCCAGGGTTTGGTGTTCAAACCACACAGCTTCCAGGCTTGAGGAAAACCTTAAGGTAGAAGGCTGTAATGTCCAGGGTCACATATCCTCTTCCTTTTACCACATGGCAAACAGTATACTGGACCTTCTTCATCTGCCTCGCCCAAGTGATTCACAGTGCATGGATGAAAACTCTGGAGTGGAAATAATCAGGAAAGTGGTCTGTGCGATGCATGAGGTAGCAGACTGGAATTCCATTCTCTTGGAGCTGTTGGAGACTTTCCATATTAAAAATGTTTTTGTGAGAACTCTGCAGGGACTTTGGCATAAGGTGTTACCCTTCATGTCACCTTCTGGGAATCAAGGTAATGACAGCATCCCAGAACTCTGTCCTAGTGGTACCATAAAGCAAGATGCTTTGCAAATTATAGAAAAACTAAAATATGCAAATTTTACAAAATTTTTACTGAATGAAAACATGCTGGACAAACTAGGTAACTTAGACAAGATTCTTAACATTACTGAAGGCATAGAAACATCTGCCCAAAGTAATATTTACTTAAATTTGGAGAGATTATTCAAATTGATTTCTGCTGTTTGGAGTTTAAGAAATAGTACTCATTATCTACTCTCACCAATCACAGACTTTCTGAATGCAAATCATACAGATAGGAGCCCAGACTCATTATCAAGTTTAATTAAAAATGATAAAGCAACTTACAGCTTCGAAGAACTATGGTTTGACTTTAAACAAATCATCAAAGACCCAACCAATAACTTGAGTCTAGGACAACTACTTTCTGATATTAACAAAAAGATTCAAGGCATAGCTCTTCAAAACACAACTGTGCAACTTCCGCAACTTCTTGAAATCCTAGATTCATCATGGTTGAAGATTTCAGAAATTATTGAAGGCTTTGTATTTGTCATAAAACATTGGCTCCATGAATACGAAAATGAGGATTACTTTAGGCTAATGCAAAGACTATTCAATGCCATGGCCAGTGGGAATTCAACTGACGTAACTATGTTGGCCAGAGATCTTACTCCATATTTGGGCTATCTCAGAAACAGTACCAGAGAAGGCAATTTTGACGTGGGTACTCTCACCCATATGCTAAATCATGAGCAGCTAACCAACTTCTCAACTGTTCAGTTGCTTCTTGAAAGCATTGTGATGGATTTAGCTAGTAACTTTGCTGAGCGTTCTCAGGGATCAACTCCGAGTTTCAGTGGTACTGACCTTCACATAATGGATTTCATTAATCTCATCTTGAATCACACACAGTCCGAAAATGGAGAAGAAAGTACAGGAAGCACTGAGGATTTCCTGAAGCAGGTTTTGGGGACATTCTTCTCTTCTTTGCTAAATGGAATGCCTGAAAATAAAATATCACTTCTGCTAAAAGACTTCCATAGAGACTTCATTGCAGAGATGAGGTGAGTGCACTTTTGTTTCTCATAGCCATCCTGGTAGTGCATCCCAGCTGGCTCACTTTCTGGAGTAGAGAAATGCCTGCCATAGCTCCTGGACCTACGTTTGGAAAGGACTTTGAAGTGATTTTTGTCACAATGAGTGTTTTATGACACAATTTTAATTTCCACTTAACCGGTAAACATTCAAATCTAGCCTCTGTTCGTCAATTGTGTTGGTTTTTTCAATTCTGATTATAAAGACAAGAAATTCTTTCCTATATAAAGTGAAAAGTTTATTTTGAATGGATTTACATGTACATATGGGATGGTCGCTATTTCAATTATGGTATTACCTGTCTCATCACAAATACAAGATCAAATATTTCTTTCCAATTAACCTAATATTTGTAACTGGAACCATTAAAATAGTCATATTATCTCTATTCACAATCTTCTAAAACCTCTCTTAACATTACCATTGAAAGTTCTAGAGAGAAATCCCCATTTACTCTATGTCATACTATTTGGGAGACTCCCAAGGAGACAGCAACCACACAGCACAGGAAGTTGATTCGTGTGGCTTTGGAGACAAGATAAGCACATCCAACCTCAGAGGGGCAGGGTGCAGGAAGGGACAAACAGAGCAGCAGGAATGCCTGGTGTATCACGAGCTAAAGTTTGCAGTTCAAAGATGTGGTCAACAAGGGGGACCCACAAAGCAAAAGCTGAATGCCTAGCTACTGGGGTCTCAGAGACTCTTATACAGCCTTCTAACGGACTGTTATGGCTGGCCCGTTTAAGACAGTTTGTCTTCTGAACATCCTGAAGTTAACTCATTGGGGATGTTAAACACGGCGCAAGAGTCCTTCTCGGCAGGAACTTAGTTTAGTTTTGGAATCTGTAGCTGGAAGGAGGCATATTTGTGTGACAAAATGACCACTAACCCCCATCCAGTGTGTTCAAGGGAATCTCCTCTGTAGTCCAGTCCTGTCAGACACTTGTAGGAGAGGACATATTGAGGCTAGTGTTCAGCCTCGCCAAGTGGTCATATCACAGGCATCACAGATTGACCGAGCAATCTGCTAGTACTTTTGAAATTCAGAACAAGATACATAAACAGGCTTTCCACTTTTTCAGATGTTAACTAATTACATCAAGAATCATTGTCTAGAGAGACTGCTGTGTCTCATCTTCTTGTTACCCCACCCCCTAAACCCCTTCTTTTTCCCAACAAGTCCCCTTCCTTTTTTTTTTTTTTTTTTTTTTTTTTAGTTTTCTGAGACAGAGTTTCTCTGTGTAGCTTTTGGAGCCTGTTCTAGCACTCACCTTGTAGAAGACCAGGCTGACCTCAAACTCACAGAGATCTACCTGCTTCTGCCTCCCGAGTGCTGGGATCAAAGGCATGCGCCACCACCACTTGCCTCCCTTCCTATTTTTATACTTTCAATGTGTTTGTGACCTGCTACATTTATCTGGGGTTGGTAACATGAGCATGGATGGGGATTGTTGACAAATAGAGGTGTTTCTGTATCCTAAACACACACAAGAAGAGTTCCGGTGTAGAATATAGTATCTCCACAACCTCAGTTATAAAAATTTCACGGATCTTGGCTTAATTTTCACTCTGATCAGAATGTGAGGCTCCCTGTGGCGCTACAGCCTGGTCATGCCTGGTCATGCCTGGTCATGCCTGGTCATGCCTGGTACTGTTTCATGTGAACTTGGATCTGTGAACCTGGTGAGACTATGGTAGAATCTCATTCTAGTTTTAAATGTTGTTTTCTTAAAGTTGAGAACCTCAGAATGTGTTAGTTGGCTTAAAGACTTTTGCTCTTTGAGAATGGCCTTCTTTTTCAAGTTCTCTTTAGGTTTTGTGGGTTCCCCCAGTTTGTCTCTGATAGTTGCTGACATTTCTTTTTTATATTTTTGATACTAGTTGTTTATCAGTTAAATGGACACACACACACACACACACACACACACACACACACACACACACACACCCTTCAATTATCTAATTGGTTCCTCTCCTTTCTTTGTGCTTTGTACTGTTGAAGAGCATTATAAAATTTAATGTAGCCAATTTATCCATCTTTTCCTTATTTGCAAAGCTTAATAACCTTCTTATAGAAGCAAAGGAAAGAAAGAGAACCACTGTAGAGTCTTTCTAGTTCTCTTTTCCAAAAGCAAAGCGTGAGGCTTTTCAGATTGTTGCTTTCAAAGAATCGTCACAGTAGTGCTTAGGACACTCCTTCACTGTTTTCACAATTTGACAGCAAGATGTCAGGCTTCACCTGGAGTTATTTTAGAATCTCAACTCTTCACCCAATAGCATCATTCTATGATACTATTGTAAAACAAAGAATATCATGATATCATCCTGTTTTAATCTTTCCATTACTAATTTATGAGATGTGAAATTAAAAATACATATATTTTCAGTTTTGTCCCCAGAGATAAAATTCTCGAAATTCTGAAACTGGATCCATTCCTTACCTGGATGAATGAAGACCCAATGGTGAACATTTTCTCAAGCTTCAGGACTCTGTATCAACTGATTAAGAGTGCATTTTCATTAGACAACAGAGGACTCTCTGGAGTCCTGAAAGGTATATCTCACACCCATCCAGGGGAGCCCAGGGTGAACAGTGACACTGAAGACCATGTGGACTTCTTTACAGTAGTGACTCAGCTTCTCTCCCAGGCCAATCATTCTGAGGACCTCTCCAAATTCAACCAAAATCTCACGTCCATTCTCCACCTCGTAAGAGAAAGTTCTGCCGAGATGGCTAATATTATGGACATTCTCTTACACTCACCTACTCAGGCCTGCTCCTCCTCCTCTCCTGTGCTCCAACACACTGTGGTTGCTAAGCTAACTGACCTGTTTTCTGTTGTAAATAGTTCATTCCCTCTGAGAAATAGAGAAACACTAGAATCAACTATGAGGTTATTTGGTGCCATTTCCCGAGTTGGTGAAGAAAGTCACGTTCTGGAATCTGCCTTAGAAATATCTAGAACTCTAACGATGCTGGTGACTAACACTGCTGAACTGAGTGATCTTGCCTTATCAGTGGATTCCATGGTAAGATTTCTCAATCTAGCCAAAAAGATCTCAAGAAAGATGGCTTCAATGTTGGGAGCACTCTCCTTCTCTAGTACAGAGGACTCCTGGAAATTCTTTGACACTTTGTATTCCATCATGCTACAAAGTTTTCAACATCATGTGAGACAAGTAACTTCTTCAAAAAAAGTAGATCCTTTCATATTTGAAAAGACAAAGGATTTGTTGATGCCATTTCTTGACTTGGCCTTTGGGATGATTGGAGTCACATCTAACATATCACAGGACTCTGATATTTTCAACATGTCATCTAGTGTCCTTTTGTTTGTCAACCAATCCAAAGATTTTTCTGAGATTTTGGAGGAAATGGCTGAAAATTTAATTTCTACAAAAATCAGTTTGAGAGATTTGGAGCATCTCGTGGTGGTGATTAAAAACAGGACTTGGAATTTTTCTGCTGAGGCTGTTAACTTGTGGGAAGAGATTCTGGATTGCTTAGTCCCTCTAAGTAACATCACTCACCAAATGGACTTCTTGAGGTTTTATGAGCTTTCTTCTACCAGTCGTCCTCAGGGGCTGAGACTGGAGGGAAGTCAGGAAGTGATCCATTTGTTGGATGGAATGCTAACAGATAACAGCACAGAAAGAGAGACTTCCTTGAAAATGGTGATTGACCTCACCTTAAAAGCTCTTTGGAATGGCTTAAAGGAAGATAACTGGGACATTTTTAATCTCCTGTTGACATTTGCCCAGCACCCAAATGACCTTTTAAAAACCATAGAATCAGTTGTAGAGGCCTCTAGCGGAATTAACAGTGACTATGGAGATGATTTAAACCAAGATTTAATTTCCAATCTGTCATTGATCCAGAACATCACTCACTATCAGCTTGCAAAGGCAGTCCTGATTGGTCTCAGCAGAATAGTCCTTTCAAGGGAAGGGCTGCTTCCAAACCGCGCTCAGTGGACACATTTCACACGTACTTTGTTTCACCCAGATGACAACAGTTTTCCTAATTCAGCCACTGGTCAGAATGTTACATCAGCAAAGGATGGGAGGACCAAGGAAGAAATGATGGCAGTTCCTCATGGCTCTGAGCCAATGTCATACTTCCAGAAATTCCTGAAGGCATTATTTGTATTGATTGAACTCTGGCAGAGAGTCCCACAAGCTGATCAAAGGTATTCTAATTCCTATTTTGCTTAATTTATTCCTTACTGTAGAAATCAAGAAGTACTTACATCAAATCAGACTAAGCAGTTTTTCTTAATTTCAATCTCCATCACACTCTGAAGCCAGCATCCATCCACACAGAATGGTCCAAGTCAACAATTTCTTTCTCTGTTTGCCTCATTATTTGACATCTAAGTATGATTTGGATTCATTTTTAGAAACTTCCAAAAGTAAAAGCCTTGTACTCTATTCACTTGTTTCAGGACTGGATATATGCATAGTGTTTGGGAGGCTAGACAGACCATTGCATTTATATGTGTATCACAGCAGTAGCACTAATTTGTGCCTCACTAATATGTATAGTCATCATATGCCAATTAAAAACTAACCTAATGAACTGTTAAACAGTGATGAGTCAGGTATGGTGGTGCACACCTATAATCACAACAGCCCCAGGTACCGAATAGCGAAAACGTAGTCATGAATTCGAAATATCCAGGTCAATAACAAGATTGTGCTTGCAGTTGTAGCTAACCGTATGATAAAAACAGGCAGCCAACAAACTCCTGCTCTCCTGAAACTCAGCTCTAAAGAATGTTTTGCCTCTAAGCCCTCCCATCCCCAAATGTTGGGTCAAAGGACTGGCATTGAGCTCACAATCCTGCCTCAGCCTCCAAAGTGCTGGGATGACAGGTGTGTTCCACCAAACCCTGCTGGAAGCTTGTTCTTAAAAGCTCCAGTGTCACTAAATCCAGCTCTGGCACTAGCCTGCTGCCTTGGGCTGGAGAATTTGTGTCTGTCAGTGTAGAGAACCCCAGGGTGCTGCCCTTGTCTCAGCTCTGATTCCTGGATGTGGCAAGGCTGGCTTCCTGTGGTTCCTACCTGTTAGCTTTTCTCCCAACCCCATATGGCAACTTAGAGATGTTATGTAAATACTTTCTCGTTTACCACCAGACAGGCTGACCTACTTCCTGTCAGTTCTGCTGCTGCAGAACTGTACTTTGAACACGATCATTTTTTATGGCTTGGAAAGATGTCCTCACTTGGTAAAACAGATGTCTCATTATTTCAAAATTTAAATGCTGGCTTCCAAAGCCTCCTGTTTTATCTTGTCATTGTCTTTGATCCTTAAACCGTCATGCTTGAGTGTAGTGTTCTGCTTGGGATTTGCTTTCAAACTGGAGGTAATCTGGGCCCCCTCTGTTCTCTAATTTCAGCTTTCACCTGAGATTTTCAGTTCTCCACAGATAAAACTTGCACCATACATCTTCCTTCCTCCATTTTCTTTTCTTTTCTTTTCCTTCTCTTCTCTTCTTTTCTCTTATCTTCTTTTCCCTCTCCTCTCCTCATCTTTCCTTTTCTTTTTTTCACATAGGCTCTTGCTACACAGCCCAGGCTAGCCATGCTCTTGAGAGCCAGTCTGTTGAGCACTGAGATTATAGGTGTGCACCTCAACATACATACAAGCCAACATCTTCAAAAAATTACCATTTTAATTTTAATTGAGTTATATTTATGGTGAACAAAGTAATTCTTTGTTACATGTGTTAGATATAAGTGATCAGATCCAGCCTCCAAACATTGAAACATAGTTTTTCTAGTTGTTTTGAGATTTATAAGGCGTTACTGTTAACTGTATCCATCTGTATTACTGTGTCATAGAACACAACACTGTTTGCTCCTAACTGGGACTCGCTTTTCTCCTTAATCATCACCCTAGCCTTTAGAAGCCACATTCTACTCCCAATTTTTATGAGGTCAACTTCACTAGGATCCATATGAATGACCACATCTGATATTTGTCATCTTGTCCCTGACTTATTTCACTCAATCTGCTACACTGTTACTAGGAGCAGGCTTTATCCTTTCAACGATTGTCATCATATTATAAACTTTAATGTCCAACTCTTGCATCTCAAGAGAATGGAGCAAGAAGAGAAAGCAGACACCAGGCTTATTAGCAGCAATGATCAAACTGTAGTAGGAAGCAGAAAGCTTTCTGGAGGTCCAGCCTAGTTACCTGCACTTTTCCTTGGTTTGTGCAAAATAAGCATGGTAGAGTGACGAGACAGTTCTTACATGTGACTTAACCTTCTACCCGGCAGCCATGCTCAGAGGTTTCACATTTATCCTTTAACACCGTCATCTGTTTTTCCTAAGTGTTTTTGAGATGTGTCAAGTTTTCCGGCAGCTGGAGAAGCCCTCGGAAGCTGTGGAGACGCTGCACAGAGTGGAGATGCTGGCTCTGCGTGTGCTCATCATCTTTGCAGGTGGGCTGGCTATGGAGGAGGCACTTATGATTGCCCTGTCCCAGTTATCACAGCTTGGCTGTCAGGGAGATGCATAGATTGACTCGGATTTTCATTTAAAACAAAGCACAGGTTTCTTAGCGTAGCTATTAGGCCCAGGGAGGTCTAGCCCACCCTTCCCAACCTCAGTGGCTCCTGCTCTAGCCAAGCTGGATAGCCCTCCCAAACCTGCACTCGCCTCTCTGGTCCTCAGCTTCCCAAATGCTGGGATTACAGTTTTATAACATGATGCTCAGCCTGTGTGCTGTTGTGAGTGTGCTTTCTCTGATTGTAAAGCTGTGTAAATAGACCCTGAGATGCTGGTCGGATGTTCTTTTATTGAATGAGCGAATGCCTGAATAGAAGCCAGGAGCCCTCAGACACTCAGGTTACCCTCCTTGAAATCCTCAGTGTGCCATCTGTTTGTGTGGGGTGTTGCTAAGCATTCAGTCTGTGTGGTAATACTTAGCTTAAGTGACACTGGAAGGGCCATCTACATACTCTGGGCTCTTATTTGGTGTAAGTGAACAGGCTGTGGGGTTGGGGAGGGCATCCCAAAGTGGAGTCTAGCTTGCCCAATGAGGGGAATAAGAATACACACAAAAGTCCACCATCAGAGAGAAAGGCTCACTGGTCTCAGAGTGGACTCACTGGCCTGTGTGGGTGGCCATGGCTGGGATTCAGGGGTATGGAAGAGCATCTGTCTGCAACTGGAAGGAAGGAGAAATGAGACTCAGGCAGGAATTAGCCTTCTAATACTTGTTTTAAAATGTAAACTAAAAAAAATGTGATTTTTTGATACTGTCAGTGGTAATAACTGAAGGAAGATATTGTGTGTGAGAATTAAGGGTAGAAAGGAGAAGACCATGGGACATAAATCTCAAGTAGAGGCATGCCAGCTGAAACCTAAAGGCTGAAGGGATGTGTCTATGTGTTAACTGATGTGTTGCCCAGTGTCTAGAAGGACCCTGACATAGGCACGGTAGACGTTCAACTGATGTTTATAAAAGGACTGAGTGGATTATTGAGTGGGTGCTGGCTGGAGGATGGGCACATTGAGGCCAGGCTACCTCACTGTAAGTAAAGGTAATCTAGTTCCATGTGCCATAAGGCATTACCAGCCAGAGTGTCTGCAGGCACAGAATTAAACTTGGCTTTGTTCAGTGACGTCATGGCATCTGGTCTACTGGAAGAAGAGAGAGCTTGCTATCAAATAGACTGAGTTCTCAGGGCCTCATGCCTGCTGACAGGCAACAGAATCTCTTTGAGCTTCAAAGAGGGTGAACTCACATCTACTTCAAAGAGCAATTGAGAAGACTAAATATGAGGAGAGTGTAAGCCCATGTGATCTCCCAGGGCCCTTTCTGGGGACATGTATGTGCTGAACACATTCTGGCTCTCCTTCCTTGGTGAGGGTGGGGCTCCCTGTCTGCTGCTGCTGGGAAAGGCAGCCCCAGGCTACTGAGAGCTGGCTCTCAGGAGAAATAGGCAGGACTAGCTATGGTCTACTCACTGCTCTCCTTCCAATTCGAATGTTTCCTTGATCCCAGGAATTGACTAACCTTTTGGGTTGAAACATAAAAAATTGAGGAACAGCGGGCCAAAGTGAACACATATGAACACTGAAGCCTGAGAACTGTTGTGTAGGGGAGTGCTTTATCTCTATCTGTAGACCTAAATTTTTATTTCCCACTGGAGATGTCTATAAATGTGGACTGTATTACCAAACACCAAGTATTACACGTGGAAGCACACAGCGTGCTGCTCAATAAAATCTCACCATGGGGAGGCATGCTTGGGGACATTAAATCAAATCTCTTTCTGCTTCCTTTTCTGGCGTATAAAATTCAGCCATGTTTGAAGATGCAATTATTTTGACATTTCACAGTTGGGTAAAGTAATGAATTTTCAGTGAATGGGAACACTTATTGGTACCTGGATTTCTATGTATTTTGCCATTCTGGATCACAGATGCTAAATTAATATAACACATGAAGTGATGTTAGGAAATTAATTTTTAGTGTTTCTATTTCACTCAGGCATGGCTGTTGTGGAAAGTGCTGCCTCGCTTTCCTCCTTAGAGCAGACCCTGTTCTGTAGAGTAGGAGACCAGGGTGGAACCAGCAGGCTCTCATCCAGGAAAGTAGGAGGTACAGTGGACCTAGACAGGCAGATAGGTCTTCCATCACACAAGGAGCCCCGATGTTGGAGTTGTTAATGTCATTGTTGGCAGAGTTAAGTTCAGCATCATTTTTCTGTCCCTTCTGGTGTTAAATATGACAGCAGTGATCATAGCGGAGCCTGCTAAGTTCACGGAAGGGGAACAAAATGTCACCAGGCATCCACTCATATCATGTTCTCATCTCACTAATTAGTGAACCGCGGAACAGAGAGCATGAGTCATGCTTGGAAAGAAGAGTTCAAGGTCAGGGATGGAGACAGGGCTGAGCGGGCCAAGTACTTGCTATGTGAGCATGAGGCTTAAGTTCAGATCTCCAGCACTTATGTGAGAGTTGGTTGTGATGGTGAGGGCTTGTAATCCTCGTGCTGGGGAAGGGCAGTGACAAGGAGATCTCCAGAGCTTGCTGGGAATAACTCTAGTCAGTTAGCTCGACGTTCAGTGAAAGCCGTTGTCTCAGAAAGATGGACAAGGGATTAAAAAAGACACCCAACATCCACCTGGCCTCCATATGCACCACCATACATAGGAACACACACACACACACACACACACACACACACACACACACACACAAACACACACACATGCACACGCATGCACGCACATGCATATGCACCTCTCCCGCCGAGGAGATGGGTGGAGCCTATAGGGCTTGGGGAACATGTGGAGATCTAGAGAAAGGTGGCAGATCTGGGAAGCCAAGATAGATATCTAATATGTCTTCAAGGTCAGAAGAGGAACAAGTGCAGGTAGAAGGGACTAGAGTGAGACTTTAAGAAGCAAAGTGAGGTGGAGGAAGAGGGCACCCTGGAGGGCAGAGGATCCAGGTGACAACTGAGCTGTTGCTAGTGTCAAGACTGCTAGATGTTCTTGTGGTGATGCCTTGAGGGTTGGCTGTACAACGGGGGCAGAGAGAGGCCAGGTGACCAGAAGGCTGGCACCTCTTCTCATAAGTGCATCATCGTGATCTAACTTTGAAGAAAGGCCACCCTTCCCTTGCCATTCATCTTTTCATTGTTGGGAAGACAGTGTCTCCTTATGTGGTTTAGGATGGCAATAAATTTGTGATCCTCCTGCCTCAGCATCCTGAATGCTGGGATTGCAGTGGTGTAGGACCATGCTGGGATAGAGTGGGTCCTGTTTGGTTTGGATTTCTTCTTTTGGTATACTGCCCAGACTAAAACTGTTTTTTTTTTTTTTAAATTTTAAGGACTGTTGCTATTTGAAAAATTAACAAGTTTAGTTATTCATAAAAATATACCTTGTTTTATATCATGACCCAGCATCTGGAAGGCACTTAGTCATGTGCTAAATGCCAAGAGTATCTGAAAGCAGGGGTGACCCTCTTGACACTGTTCACAGGTCCATGGACAGCCAGGGAAGGGAAGGGAATGGAGGGGAAGGGATGGGAAGGGAAAGGAAGAGAAGGGAAGGGAAGGGAAAGGAAGGGAAGGGAAGGGAGGGAGAAAAGGGAAGGGAGTTGAGGGAAGAGTGAGGCTGAGTTCTGAGAGGTGTCTAGTTAGAAGGAGGCAGAAGTCCCCTGAAAAAGGCATGAGGTGGGGATGGGGCATGAAGAACATAGATTATGAGTGATCAGGAGGCAGAGGTAACCAGTCGCTGAGAAGAACCTGGGGTACAGCATGGAACATTCCAGATTTCTATAACCGACCAGCTATTTTTGATCTCAAGGCAGATTATAGATGGCAGGGGCGGGAAAGATGTGGCCAGTACCTGCCAGAAGTCTGCTAATTTCCTGGGTGTGACCAGATAGGGTGCTGGATGGAGACCCAGAATCTAGAGCTATTAGGAAGTAGAGTGGAGGTGTGAAGACTGACCAAGGGAATACCAAGGATGTTTCCCCATGTGACTAGATTGATGTGGAGGATGGGGAAGCCAACAAATATAATTCATACTCCCACAAGAGCGTTCTGAGAATGAAAGAGTGAAATGATTATAACCATGCTAGGATAATGGGCAAGAAATTGTGCAAACCAGTGTGAATGGATATCCCAGAAATCATGTGAGAAGGACCAGTGAGTGGGAATTCCACCTACAGGGGCACAGGAAGAGAAGATGTGTTGAGGGGGTGGGCAGAGGTTGTAAATTGATTTATATTCAATTAATTTAGCCCAGACAAGTATTTATTTACATTTTAGACTTAAAAAGCATAACATTAATGTATAAAGAGAATATAATATTTATACATAATGGCCTTTTAAAGAATGGGTTTCTGTCATTTGCAGCAACATGAATGGAACTTCCAGACATTATGTTAAATGAAGAAGCCAGACATTGAAAGCCCAACACTGCATACTCACATATGTGGAAGCTCTAATGTTGACTTAGTGAAATGAGCAGTAGAAGGGTGGGGACCAGAGGCTGCAGAGCCAGGGTGTCTGTCAGGGACAGAGAGGCAGTTGGATACAAGGAACAACTTATAAGATTCTTACAGAAACTGCAGTGGAGTGTCTACTACTGGTTTATTCCAGGAGGCTACCACAACCAGTTGGGTGTTTCAGAACAGCTATGGGAGAGGTCTCTGAATGTTCTCAGTACCAAGAAACAATACATACTTGAAGTCATAGCTAGTTATGTCTCAGCTACTTTCTATTGCTGTGATAAGAAACCATGACCAAGGTCACTTAGAGAAGAAAGATTCTTTGGGGCTTACAGTTTCAGAGGGTTGAAGTCTGTGACCATCATGGCAGGGAGCATGGCAGCAGGCAGGAATGGCACTGGAGCAGTAGCTGAGCACTCCAATCCTGAGACACAACCACAAAGCAGAGAGAGCTAACTGGGAATGCTATGGACTTTTGAAGCCTTAAAGTCAACTCCCAGTGACACACCTCTTCCAATGAGGCCACATCCCCTAATCCTTCTCAAACAGTTCCACCAATTGGGAGCTAACCATTCCAACATTTGAGTTGATGGGGGCATTCTCTTTCAAACCACCACAGCCGATTACCTTGATTTAGTTATTTTACACTATCTAAATGTATGTATAGAAGGGCAGTGTATTTTATTAAGATCGTAGTTACTACATATACATTAAAAATCAAAATGTTTCAAAAGGTGCAGTTTCACCTTTATTTGCCTGTGCATCTTGATGATTTAAGAAATATTTAGGAATTTGGATCATTTTGAATCTTTGAAGAACAATTTTCTGAGATTGGGCTGGTCGAAAGAGAACTGTTCATTAACTTCTGTTTCTTCTGGCAGAAAACCCTTCCCTGACTAAGGACATTCTGTGTGCTATGCTGAGTTGCAAAGGAGATGTGATGAGGCACCTAATCTTATCTGCTCTTCGAGGAGTCACTCTGGTACATCACCACTACCAGGTTTGTCTTCTTTTATGTTTCAGAGCATTTTGCATTCATCACAGCCCAGGTAAAGCAGTGGTGTTGGCTCAGGCAAGGTAGTTGCAGCATGGTCCTGAGAACCAAAGGAACTCTGCTGTGCGGTCACAATGGGAGTGAGCCCAGCAAAACTTGCAGCATGCAGAGCTTGGCTGGTACTCATCTATGAGAGTTGCTTGTTAGAGTCTTAGGGGTTTTACAAGTGATGGTTAATCATTTGCACCATTACAATTCAAACTATAGACACACGATTAAATAAATATGCTAAAAGCAAAAGCAACAAGTACTTGGGACACATAACGTCCTAGTTTTTTTTTTAATATATTTTACTGCCTCTGTCCTGAGATCATTTGCATTCATGTCATCTGCATGATGGTGGTACTGTGTGCTTGCTACTAAGCAGGGCTTCCTGGCTCTGTGTTCAGTGACATCATGTTTGTGGGAAGTAGGGTGTTTACACCAGGGGAATTGGCAAGTGCTTTCAGATTGTCTCTGTCAGTTTGTCTGTACATCCATTTGACTATCTCTATCTATCTATCTATCTATCTATCTATCTATCTATCTATCTATCTATCTATCATGTGTCTGTCTATTTATCTATTTAATCACCCCTCTCATCTATAATCTGTTCATCCATCCACCCACCCATCTATCCATCTGTTTATCCATCCCTCACCTACTCATCTACTGATCCATCCATCAGTTTATTGTGTATCACTTTTCTATCATCAATGTTTTGGAAAGATAGTTTTTTGTTTCTTTATTTTTATTAGCAAATATTAATTATTCATAACAATGAATTTAATTATGACATTTTATACATGTATATAATATACTTTATCATATTTGCCCCCAATATCTTCCCTTGACTCCCTTCTACTCCCACTGCAAATCATTTTATTTATACAGTGTATTTTGATCATTTTCCATCCTCTAATTCCTACCAGAGCCTTCCTACCTCCTTACCTAACCAACTTTGTATTGTTTTTCTCCCTTACATCCTTGTCACCCCTCTCAAAATGAAAATCTAAACAAACAAAAAGTCCAATAATACAAAAATACCCAAACAAAACAATACAAAATAAAAGGTACAAAACCAAAAACATGGAGACCCTTTTGTGTTGGCCACCTACTCCTGAGCATAGACCCTGCACTGGAGTGTGGTTGATATATTCAGTGGCATTCTATTGGTGAAAACTGATTTTCCCTTTCTCAGCAGGTATCAGTTGCAAATAGTTTATTGGCTAGGGATGGGGCTTTATGTACACTTCTTCTCAGTGCTGGGATTTTTGTCTGGTTTGTGTTTGAGCAGGTCTTAGGTATGCTGTCCCAGTCTCTGTGAGTTCAAAATATGCATCAGTCCTCTTATATCTGGAAAATGCTGTTTCCTTGGAGTGCATGATATCTTGATGAATCACTGGCCAAAGGGGTCCCTTAAACCAGCACCCCTTCCCCTAACAAAGCCATCACCTTGGCAAGATAGTTTTTAAATACGTACTGGCCAATTGTGGGCCTAAGTTACTGAGAACACTGGCAAATGCCAAAGATTACCAGCTAATGAGACCCTGAGTGGTAGTTTCCTTTCTTATTAATGTGTACAAATACTTAGGAATCCCACCCAGGGGCTCCAACTTATACTGAATTAGAGTGTGATTTTTATATGGGGCCCATCCACATCAATTAAAAGCTAGAGTCCTTGAGAAGCTGGAATAGTGGCAGTGTTTTTCCAGAAATAAGGTAAACACTTGGGCTTTATCTTGGGACAGTTCTAAGTGTTCACTATTTTTGTAGTACAGTGACCTTTTCCAGTCAGATGATCAGCAGGCGCTGGGTGCTCTTGGGAATCAGAGTTTGATGCTATGTTTAACCATTAGATGTCTAAGTATTCTACTGTGTACTTTGTTTAGTGCTGGCATGGGCCTCCACTCACCAATCCAGATGAGGAGAGCTCTGAGCGCCAACTCCTTATCTTTCCCCACATTGTGTTCCCAACAGCAAAAAGAAACTGTCTTGTGCTCAGTAGGAACCTGAAATTAGGTTTTAAGAGACATCAATGCTCACACAGGGACATTTCTGGGTTGACAAGAATCAGAAAATGTGGCTGGAATGTCAGGTTGGCTTGGGGTCTTCTGGATACTTCCTCAAGTCTAATCCTTTGGACCCAGCAGTGCCTCCTTATCTGCTTAGTGCCTGGGTGATGCAGGCCTGCTTCACTCAGAGAAGGAAGGCTTGTGTGCTCTCTTTGACATGTGGTGGTTTGTTGTAGAAT
The DNA here is from genome assembly GCF_949786415.1 of Peromyscus eremicus. Lineage (NCBI taxonomy): Eukaryota > Metazoa > Chordata > Mammalia > Rodentia > Cricetidae > Peromyscus > Peromyscus eremicus. Next base: position 20,791,557 of record NC_081426.1, on the reverse strand, counting down.
ATCATTTTAAGAAGTGTTACATTTGTTTATGCTGTGGAACATTTGTTTAATGATGCAAAAATATGTTGCATTCTTTCATGTTGCATTTGTTAACTCTGTGTTACTGTGTCTGTCTAAAATACCTGATGGTATAATAAAGAGCTCAATGGCCAATAGTGAGGCAGGAGAAAGGATAAGTGGGGCTGGCAGGCAGAGGGAATAAATAGAAGGAGTAATCTGGAAAAGAAGAAAGAGCAAGGAACAAGTGAGGAAGGAGGAGGACTTCAGGGGCCAGCCACCCAGCCACCTAGCTACACAGACAGACACAGCATAAGAAGGAAGGAAAAGGTATACAGGAATAGAGAAAGATAAGAGCTCCAAGGCCAAAGATAGATGGGATAATTTAAAGTTAAGAAAAGCTGGTTAGAAATAAGCCAAGCTAAGGTCGGGAATTTATAATTAAGAATAAGCCTCTGTACGTGATTTATTTGGGAGCTGGGTAGTGGGTCCCCAAAAGACCAATGACCAAAGACCAAAGAGCCCAAAGAATAAAAAGAGTGAAAAACAAACAATAATAGTTGTTCTTCATGCTCTCAAGACTAGATTAACAAAGTCAAGTTTCAGTCTTTATGTTAGATACTTCTTACCTGCAGCATGGTCCACCTGTGTGTGCTGAAGGATGTTGAAATTTTTCTTTTATCACTTCCTGTTACTGGAGAGGGCACTCCACCTTATTTCTCTGCAGTTCTTTCTAAGTCAAAGTTATTATTTTGTTAAATTTAAGAATAACACTAGCAATAGGAGTGATATATGTGCATCAGATTAATGAGCTGGGAGTTCTAGGAGGGAACATGTGTGCAGAGGCTCTAAGAGATGAGATGAGTTCTCCCTGTGTTCTCAGAAGTGTATTGCATGTAAGTCAATGCTCATTGTACTTAATGTAGTTGTCTCAGCACAACATACTGTGAGGAGAGGCCTCTGTGGAGGAAGGGGGCATCAGGTCTGTGACACGTTTAGGTGAGAACCTCATTCTCAGGAGCAGGAGAAAGCACAGCATGTGAAAGGAACATGCTAGAAATGGACAGATACAGTATCGCCCTCTTAGTCTTGTAGGAGCATGCCTGCCATTGCTCTTACAGGGATACTCAGGAAATAGCTAGGTCTGTATATCCATTTGCAGAGCAGTGAAGAGGGATGGTGAAGGAGGCTGCATCTATGAAGACGTGATGACAGCAGACATCTAAGTGAAGAATGGGTGAAGCTGAGTGTTCTTTCATACTCTAGGAGAAGTGTGCTCTGCCATTGTTCCTGCTAAGGCTCTGTGTGGTCCACAGTGCTGGATTCTCAGTCTTCATCTTGCTGGTCTAAGTGCATTTTTTTCCTTTTGGTGATTGACTTATTTGAGCTAGCATTCCTTCTAGGTTCACATATGTGATGCAGATGGCATGATTCTTTCTTTTACATGGCTGAATAATATCTTATAGTATGTGTAAGGCTTTTTGTTTTTATCAGTTCATCTCTCATTCGACCTTCAGGTCAACTCTACATCTTGCTCATTGTGAATGATGCTTCAGTGAGCATGAGAATGTAGATACATCTCTCACGCCTGTTTTCCTTTCCATTAGATATAGACGCAGGAGGGGGTGTTTGGGATCATACAGTAGTTTTGAGGAACTCATATATTATCTTCTTTAATAGCAAGACTATTTTGCATACAAGGGGTCCCTTTGCTCCACATCTTCAATATAATCATTCCTTATCTTTTCAACAATAGACAGCTTAGATTTGAGGAAACAATCTTGGGGCGGATTTTTTTTTTTTTTGCATTTCCATGATTGACAGTGTAGACATCCACTCTCCAGGCCTGCTATTTCTACATGTTTCCAGGTCTGTGCCCCTTTTTTTGGCATTTTATTTTTTTCCTATTGAATTGTGAGTGACCCAGAGGAGCTGGAAACGGGATTCTGGGAACCCAAGTGCCAGAAAACAGGGTGTGGCTTGCTTTCTGTCCAGCACCGCAAAGTAAGCAGTCTTTCCCTGTTCTACAACTGCACATGCACAGAGAAAATGGGTGCCTTCCCTGACACTTTAGGAAATAACCGGAGACTTGCGTTTACCTGAGAACCAGCCTCAATACTGTAATCTTTGTCACTCTTGTGTTTTCCAGGAAATCAGAAAGATATGGTCCTCACCGGATCAGCTGGACTGTGAACGTCTTAGCAGGACTCTTTTCAGTGCCTTGGAAGGCTTCAAAAGGAGCTTGGAAAACGCTTCTAGCCAGGGCTGCACATGCCAGCCCGTGCTGGGAACAGTTCAGCACCACATACACAGGTCTGTGTAAGAGGCACTTGTACCCTCCCCAGTATTCCTAATCCTCAGCCAGATGTGTGTTTAAGTTACTGATTTCAGATGACAATGGGTACCACATAGTAGTCAAACACCAGGGCTTTCCATAAATACACTTTTAAATGTTAAAGCACAAGATCAACTTCTACTATCAGGTGAACTTTATAATGAGCAGGACACTGGGTCAGATATTGTGATTCAGGATGACAGTATGGTATTACCTATAAATACATGAACAGTCAAATATTTTCAAATCACTTCATATTTGATTAAAACTTGTCAGTGTGTTCTAGATGTGTGAGCCCCAAAGAGAGAGTCAGAGGCTTTCCATCCTGCAGATGACGTAGGCACAGAGAACTGGCCATCTCTCAGTGGCTACACTAATTTCTCAGATAGTCCATAGTCTATTTTATCTATTTCCCACATCTGTGAGAAGGCATTTGTCGCGCATCTTGATGCCATCACCCTGATTCATTTGCGGGCTGGACTGACTGAGGACACGTTGGAACCCTGGTGTTAATGAAATTCACACAGAGATGGTATCGGAGGACAGATTATGTCCGTTTATCAGGGAGAATCTGTGTTATCTAGTCCGGCTCCCAGAACCAAGGCAGTGTTTCTCACTCCCGCTTTGCTTCTGCTGTTTTATCTTGTCTCATTGTAATTTTTTGTCACTTTAGGTTGATCAAAAGTCTCAAGGAGACTTGGATGACAAAGATTCCTGTTATGATGTTTCTTAGCAATTTCACAGTCACAGAGGGTATGTGGTTTCCAAACTTGCTTGATTAAATTTAGTGTTTCAGCCCAACATGTTGTTAAGATAAAACATAAAAAAGGGAAGTTGTGCTATATGGTTAAAGAGGAGGAAGACTTGATTTTGAGAAGGGGTGGGGACAGAAAAGGGTTAGAAGGGAGGGAAGGAAGGAGAAATGGTGTGATTATATTTCAATTAAAAAAACAAGTAAAATAAATTCAGTGTTTAATTCTAATATATTAAAATAAAACACAAAAAGCAAGAGTTGTACTATATGTTATCTAAAAACAAAAACAACCAAACCATTTAGAGCATGGCTAGTCATAGGTATTCAGGCTTCAGAAAGACATTCCCAAGGCCTGAGGTCTCAAAAATCAGGTAGAGGAAAGAAAGGAATCTTTTGTTGTCCGGATTTCTCACTGACCTTCTGTCCTTTCGCAAACCACGTTGTCCTATGAGTCTCTGTCCCATCCACACAGCCCCTAAAACTCACACAGTATTAGAATGACGAGTGTGAAGAACTCTCACACGCCCTTAGGTGATAATTTTCTTATTTAAGAAAGTGAAAGATGAAGTCACTGTAGCACATGGTCACTGTTCATTCAGAAAGAGCTCTTTCTAAAGCAAGTCTCAAAACATACAGGACTCAGAGTCAGCCATTGACTAGATGATACCACATAACTGGAAGTTTTTTATTTACTTAAATAAGAAGTGATCTCAGATCCCCCTGGAAAAGTAAAACTTTAATTAGTGTCTATGATAAGCTGGGCACTATGAGGGAAACTTTTTATTTAGGTGGCAACATCGAATATTTTTAAGTCAATAAAAATTCTGAAAATATCTTGTAAAATTTCTTTTCCTTTTGTGTATTCTTCAGATGTAAAAATAAAGAATTTGATGAAGAACATCACCAAATTAACCGAGGACCTTCGCTCCTCCTTCCACATCTCAGATGAGACCATCCACAGCATCCTAGAAGCCCACATTTCCCATTCAAAGGTACAGGGCTGCTTTTCATCAGGAAGGGGCCCTCACAGCCGCAGGTGCCCTGACCACCTTTCTCTGCCTCCTCATCCCTGTTTCATAGCTGGGGAAGGCATGGCTGCACAAATGACGTAGTTGAAAGCAGAGGGGTACATGTGAACAAGCAGGGAACTGAAGGCTGTCAACATCTTGTGACATAACTTGGTCACATCATCTTCATTTGGGACAGAAAAGATGAGGTTTCTGGCAACACTTACGTTAGTGATTTCTAATCCTAATGCATGAAGTCCATTAAGTTTGTGTATGTTTCCATACGTGTCATAAATCTCAAATCCCCAAACAAAGCTAGTTAAAAATATATAATCTACCGTGGTGGAGAGTAACTGTGTGCTCTGGTCATGTGGTATGGATATGACTCATAACAGATGAGCAGTGCCAGGCCCAGGCTTCCCTAGCATGACTGAGAAGTGTTGGGTAAGGAAGTGGACAAAGGAATAGTTTAAAACCCTTACATCATGTGTTACTTACCTCTTGACTTGTCCAAATGGTGTAAAGGTATTTCTTATTAGCGGAGAGGGGAGCAGATGGCAATCATGTTGGCCACAGCAAATGCCACCTGAATCTTTAGCTGATAGTTTTTTCTTTTCTTTTTTGTTTAAACCCACGAGTGCTTCAATTGACAATCACTCGGGCTCTGATATAAATTTAATTTCATGTTAATTCCAACTAATTGGGGCTAAATACAAGCTTGGTCAGTAGACTCATTGACAGTTCATCTAAATTAAGAAAGAAATAGATGAAAAGCTAGGGATCCAAAAATGCAAACTATAGTATCACAAAGTTACTTAGCACAAGAAAGGCAGTATCTATTTTCAATAAAAACATCAATTGTATCTCATTAGATACAACGTGCCCAGGGAAATGTGGGGATGGAGGAGGAGGGGAGCTCGGCAGAGAGTGAAGCGGTGCTAACATTTCTTCAACAAAGTTCAGTGGAAATCGTGACGGCTGTAGCTGGAACACTGCAGTGTGGAACATCTACCGGGAAACAGGAGCAGTGGCTGGAATAGTTTTGCACCAGCCCAAGGCTGCTTGCGGAGACGGGTTACTGATAAACTCTCTTAGGTAGTCTTTCACACACACACACACACACACACACACACACACACACACACACACACACCCCTTACATTCCATTTCCGTTTGAGCAGAAGAATCCTGCCTGGCGGCCTGCTTAAAAGCAAGCAGCCACCAGGTGTCGCTGACGTTCTATGGTGATAGGGGCTGTGCAGGCAGCGGGTGGATATGCAGTGCCAATTGCAGCACAGATGCTTTTGCAGTTACTACCCACCCCCATCTGTGTACATTTCTCTGCATCTCTGTAAACCACTGCGGTCACCTAACTAGACGGATCCATAGGTAATTGGACGGGGACTGAACAAATGCATTCTCATTTTTCAGACACATGAGGCTATTCCCTTTAATGTGTACACATGTCTAAACAAACCCACAGCTGCTTAGCAGGTGACACTTTGGGCTCTGTTTTCTTCTAGAGTATCAGTTGATGGCCACTTTTTGTTTGCTGCCCCATCTCCTTTTGCTGGTCCCTGGGTTTCTTTCCTATAGTCTCATTACTCAATTTACAAATTCACCACTTTGGACTCATTCCAAGTTGCTGGCGGCCTACAAGGGACATTTTGTGGTGCTGGGTCCCTTTGGGATGTTTCGAAAACCTTTGCTTTGCTCTTCCTTTTGTCCACTCCAGATCTTCCCGTGTATCAAGCATGGTTCTTTGAAGCTGTACCTCAAAGGCATTGCTCTAAGGAACCAGCCTTCTGTGAGGACAGCTCATTAAACATGCAGTGCTAACTGTGTAAATGAAGAGAATGAATGTCCTGTGATACACATGTAATGCAATGATGGAGGCAGGCAATCACAGGAAGCTGACCTTAGTAGGGACATTGGGGATGGACCTGGAATACTGTGAGCCATAGTACTGGAGATATCCCAATACTGAAGAAGGCAAGGGCAGGGTTGATACCTGGCTGCTTTTCCTTCCTTGCCAGGGTTCATATGGGCAGTCTCTCTCCTTCTTGCCTTCCTTTTTGAACCTGGGCATCATGTCATCCAAACCCAACATCTCAGACTCCTGAGAAGTGCTAGATCCTGAAGCCTGTCTAGCCCAACCTTCTGCCTAGGGCTTGATTCCCTTCTACCCATTTCATAATGCACCACTCTAGTGGAGCCTGCCCCAGTGGGCAGGGAGCCCAGCGACGCTCCACTGTGAGATGATTCTAGTCAGGAGTATGAAAATACAGAATGGATTGATTAGCTCTCTCTCAATTCCTACCCCTGGCTGCCTTAAATAGCAGTGTCTTTTTCAACTGATGATTCTAGCCAATTCACATGCTCGTTTTCTTGAAGTATCCCAGTGAAAGGTGCATTTTGGCTGATCATCGCAAACGTACTCTAAGGAGCATTACTGAGTGCTCACATTCCTATCCCCTGCTTCTCAGAGCCTTATCTTTGCAATGCTCCCAACCAACCTTTGGAGGCATTTCATCCTCTTACTACTGTTATGAAGGCATGGAAACTGGAGCTTTTAGGTGGAAATCCAGGATCTTCCCAGTCATACAGTGAGAGCTTGGGTCAGACCCACTGAACATTGCCTTCGCCACTGACTTCAACCCTGTGCTCAGTCCTGGACGGATCCCATGGTCCTCTGCTATCCTCTCACACTCCTCTCTTGCGTTTGGTTCTTTATCATGCCAGTAGATCTGAGCTCAGCCCCAGAGCAAAGCGATGTTCACTAAAGTATGTAAGATCTGTTTTCCCCATTTGGCCCGATTTTTACTTTCTTAAAATTTACATTTGTCTTAATCAGTGTTTCTCTTGCTATAATAAAACACCATGACCAAAAAGCAATTTGGAGAGGAAAGGGTTTATTTGGCTTACACTTCCCCATCACTGTTCATCACCGAAGGAAGTCAGGACAGGAACACAAGCGGGGCTGAAACCTGGAGGCAGGAGCTGGTGCAGAGGCCATGGAGGGGAACTGCTTACACTTGCTTCACCTGGCTTGCTCAGCCTACTTTCTTATAGAACCTGGGACCACCAGTCCAAGGATGGCATCACCCACCATGGGCTGGACCTTCCTCCATTGATCACTAATTAAGAAAATGCCTTACAGCTGGACCTCCTGGAAGCATTTCCTCAACTGAGGCTCCTTCCTCTCTGATGACTCTAGCTTATGTCATATTGACACATCAAACCAGCCAGTAAAGCATCAAACCTAAAATCAGCAGAGTCACTGTTCACATAGTTCCACCGTGGCTGCACTGCTATCACTGTGTCCTTGCTGCTCACAGAAAGACTGAGCAGGGCTCCTCCCACCCTGCTCACATTTTATCTGCATCTCAGAGTATAAACTTATTAGCCGGGCAACAGCAGAACCACATTCTCAGCTCCGCTCTTGACCTATGGCTCCTGCTGTGCAAGCTCTTGCTGAAAATGGCGAGTGCCTCTGGTGAGGATCATCACTAGGTTTGAATCAAACAAACATCCATGTGGCTGAGGTTATATGCCCAGAGTTGGGAAACACCTCCCCAAGTCCCTGGTCTTCCTGTAGATTCCCAAGTCAAACATGGATGTGTAGGAACCACATCAGAAACACATCGTCTTTGTCTCTGAGAGTCTAAGGTATAGGCCCGAGCAAAGGCTGAGTCGCCTGCTTCATGCTGGATGAAGACAGGGCATGTTTCTAAGTGAGCAATGGTGCCTCCTTAGCTTTATATTCCTCACCTGTGCTACTTGATTCAGACATCTTTCCAAGAAGAAGAACAGGCATAATAATATTTTCAAAAGATAAACAACAAAAATGGAAAACCACACAAAGGAGTGTTAAACAACCTACCGCAAGCACTTGCCCCTGGGTGGTATCTCGGAGCTCTTGGAGGGATCGTCTTTATTTAGGAAGTGAGGTGGCCAAAGTTTCAAGACAAACAGTTTTACCCCGGAACAAATTCTGAAACATAAGCCTAAGTTCTAAGAGCTGGCACCATTGAGTAACCCACTGCAGAGTGGTGGGGACAGGGGCTCTCAGCAAGCATGGGAGGACTGACATGGGACCAGCTTGGATTTCTGCCCACCTAGAGCTGGGAGCAGCTCCTTTGGAGTTGAGGGTGTGTTTGGATAAGCCCCATTTCCCTGCAAAGTCCTAGCCTGGAGCCAATTTACAGAACTGAGCAAATGCAGCACTGAAAGCCAGGTTAGTGCCCAACACCACATCCTCAGGGATCCTTGGGAAGTGCCAGAGCACACCTGAAAACAGGTGTTAGGAAATGTGTCTTCTCCACAACCGTATACATAAAAGCCTTCTGCCTAGATACATGTGAAGGTGGTATTGTTCTAAATGTCCCTGTCAGGGTAGTGTTTGTTGTTGTTTCGATGAGAATAATATTAACAATCAGATTTCATTTAAAATGGGTTTGTCTCCTTGACATGGTAGGCCTCATCTAAATCATTCAGGACCTTAAGAGAAAAGCTACTGAGGTCCCCTGAACAAGAGGGAGTGCAGCCTTTGGGTGCTTTTTAAATGTGAGCTACAGCAGCACCTCCTCCTTGTGTGTGTGTGTTGTGTGCACGTGTGCGTGTTCATGTGTGTATGGAGGCCAGAGGGTAGCAGTGGCATCATTCTTTACCTTCTACATCCAGGTAGCCTCTCTCTTGGAACCCATAGCTTGCTGACTCAGCTAGTCTGTCTAGCTAGCTTGCTTCGGGGATTTCTTGTCTCTAGCTCCCCAGTCCTGGGGCTATAGTAGGGTACCATGGCTATGTTTTATACAGATGCTGAGGATCCAAACTCCATTCTTCATGTTTGTTCAGCAAGTGTTTAATCTGGCTGGCCATCTCTTGAGCTCCTAAATCCAGGAGTTAGTAGTTTGTAGATGAAGGACCATCTCTGTCTCTCTCTCTCTCTATTTTTAGCGTCTGGGGATCCCTGACTGATATACTGTACTGTCTTTTAATGACTTTGTAGCACATGGAAGCACCCAGTGAGCCCTCTTTGACTGTAAGGCTTCTGGTTTGATGTTGTCTCTGATCATTAGGGTTTCCACAATCGGTATCAGTATTTCGCAGCAGTTACACACATGGTAGCTATAAACATGCAATAGGGGATCCAGTTGCTTGTGTTTTATCTTCTGTGCAATTTTGTTACATGTCAGTTACTGAAAGATGAGCCTCCGTGAGGAGGCACCTGAGTCCTTGAATGTGTCATGGAATACCAATGGAGTATAAACAGATACACTCCATTTTCAGTGCCTCCTTCCGAGTTTATATGCTTTTATTTTTTAAGGAAACCATGAAAAGCTTGGAAATCCCCTTTTAAATCTAGAAGTAAAGGAGGCAAAAATTGATTTAAAAATACTGGTTTCCTACACATTAACAGTGAAGAGTGAGAGATCTAGCAAACAGAAAGCAAAGAGGAGTAAAAGAGCATCAGCAGACAAGCCCCAAGTGCTGCGGAACAGGCAACCTCAGGGGCAGGGCATCAATGGTGAGTGCTCCACAGAGCTCTACCGAGAGAGGGCTGAAAGGTTCCACTCCGGTGCTTCCAGGGCTCCAGCAAAGGGAAGCTGCACAGACAGAGAATGACTTGCAGTTTCAAAACCACTTCATTCAAAATGCTGAAAACAAAACAGTTAGGCTCCACCACGGGCTGCTGGTTCCAGGTTATCCCCCAAAGGCTCACTTGGTAACTGTTTGGTCCCTTCAGGAAGTGGCTCTAGTTGGAGGAAGTTAGTTCATAAGGACTTCCACCTTCATACCCTTAGAGGGACATTGGGAGCCTGAGCCTTGCTTTTCTTTCTCTTTGTTTCCTGGCCACTCTGAGGTGAGCAGCTTGGCTCCCCTGTGTGCATCCCACCAAGATGGGCTTTCAGCAGGATTGGTAGACTATGAAGCAAGACCTCTGTAACCATGAAGCAAAATAAACCTTTCTTCCTTATGGGTGTTTGCCTGGGGCATTTTGTCACGATGATGAAAAGCTAAAGAAGCACTGTGTTTGTGAGTTGAGTCTTCAGCACACAGAGTTTCCAGGTGTTTGCTTTTTGTGGGAAAGTAGGGTCTGGGGGCCGGGGCAGAGGGCCTGAAGCATATACTGTGCTGGTCTTGCTTCTGTCTGATCCAGGTGTTTGTTTTTCTTGGGAAAGTGGGGTCTGGGGAAGAGGGGAGAAGGGACTGAAGCACATATTGTGCTGGCCTTGCTTCTGTCTGATCCACAATGCTTCACAACAGCTTCTCTCCAGTGTCCTCACTGTAGCTTTGTCTGGAAAGTGTGATGAAGAAATTCTTCATCTCCTGCTGACATTTCCTGAGAGTGAGAAATCCTGGTTTGCTACAAGGGAACTCTGCAGCCTGCCTGGATCTCAAGTGTTTCTCTCTGCTCGTGGTGATGGGCTCCAGAACCTGAACCTGAGGAACTTCATTTACAAAGTAAGGACCAAACCCTTAGAAGGCACTGCAGGGAGGCTGTTCCTATGACTGTGCTGACCACACACTGACTGTTGTCTGCATCCTCAGACCTCAACCCCAAGGGTGCTTGGTGCCTTATATCTTAGTTAGGTTTCTGTCACTGTGGTCAGTGCTATGACCAGAAGCAACTTAGGGAGGAAAGGGTTTATGTCACCTTATACTTTCATGACACAATCCATTGTTGGAGGAACTCAAGGCAGGAACTGAGAAGAACCCATGGAGGAGTGCTGCTCATTGGCTTGCTCCCTGTGGCTTGCTCAGCCTGCTTTACTTAGAGTACCCAGGACTACTAGCCCAAAAGTAGTACTACTCACAGTAAGGTGGGGCCCTCACAAGTCAATCACTACTTAAGAAGAATGCTTCCAAGCTTGCCTACATGCCAGTCTGATGGAGGCATTGTTTTTCTATTTTGGTTCCTCTTCTCAGATATGTCTAGGTTTGTGCCAAGTTGACAAAAAACAACTAGCACATTTTCTGTATGCTTTAACTTCTCTACATCATGTGTAATACTCAAGAGCTGATAAATGCCATGTAAATACTTGTTATACTGTGTTCCCTTTGGAATACTGACAAGAAAAATAACAGTACATATACATTATAGATACATAACATTTTTTTGGCCTTCAGGTTGTTTAAATCTATGGATGGCCCATGTTCCCTATACTAGCTGCAGCATGGGACCAACAATGAGGGATTCTGTGGCAGCCTCAGTGATCTGGGAAGGGGGGTCATTTTGGGGATGTCATCTCGGTTAGATCTTGTCAAATAAATGGAAGTCTAGAAGACCTTGTAGTGTGTCCATGAGGTCAGGATCATTGAAGCATTGGCACAACATGGTAGCGAGAAATGTCATGAAGCCCTCTAGTCAATTTTTCTCCTCAAGAGACAGCATCCTGAGTATCTGAGGAAACAGGGTTGAGCCTAGTTCATTCCTAAGCTGCCAAGACAGATGTGCCTACCATGTTGTGGCTCTCACCTTCTTTGTTGCCTGGATCTGTGGTGTCTGCCCTGTCTGTCTAGATGCATCCAGTTCTACCAGGGCAGCTGTGGGAAGGTGTAGAGGGGTAGACAATGCAACCTCCCTGTATCCCTGTGTATACCAATCCTTTAACTGCTCTACAGCAGTTCTCTACAAAGCAGGGAAGGGCTGAAAGAATGTGAAGGTAACATCCCCAGAGAAGACGTACATGTGTACATGTGGGAAGCTGGTGGCTATCTCAGCCCCCACCCACCCAGCACCAGTTCCCAGTCTTGCTTCCTAGTCTCAGCCACCCTTTCTGGAAGGTCTTCCTCATCTCCACGCATGAACTTTCATTGAGATCCCCAGCACCCTCTCTCCCTGCCCTTGCCCATGGCTTTCTAGGAGTTCTACTGTTTTTTCCTGAGGAGGTGTCACACAGGCCATCAGAAAGGTCCTGATCGGCAGCAGGGCAAGGTGGCTGCTAGTGTTCCATGTGCAGGAGAACAGTCTTGGGCCAGAAAAGAGTAGATTTGTTTTTCTAGTCATTTGTGGTCTATTCCCTTTCTGTTGATCTAGGAAACCTCTGACAAATGTTCATTTACCTCCCCACACTCTCACTCTCATAACCATGTACACACAGTTTCCAGGAACAAATAATAATTTTTATGTGTACTTTAAAGTCTCAAGGCATACCTTCCATATTTACAGATTTACTGTCTTGGTGTAATTGACACTTCCAGCTGACATGCCAAGGAGCTTAGCTCTCTATTTGCTCATCACATACCCCTCATCTAACGTTTCCTACCATGCTATCAATTAACCCATAGTAGTGCCTGTTCCCACATGCCCACAAAGGCCTCTCAATGCTTCTTAGGGCCAAATAAGTGCTTGGACAAAGGCCCTCATACCTGCCAGGATTTCTTTGGAGAATGAGATTGGATCCTATCTTTGAGGACACAACAAATGTGATGCTACCATTAATAATAATAAGCTCCCTTTATCAGGCCCTTCCATACACACAACTTTATGAGAGGTCACTCATATGTAACATTGTTTGGAGATGGGAGGGTGTTCCACAATGCACAGGTGCAGGCATTGCTGCTGAGAGTCAAAGCCACTTCAGTTCACTGGTACTTTCTGTCTCACTTGCTGACAGTGAATCCCAGAAGCCTTTGGTGAAGCAGGCTTGGCTATGTCAACATCACCCATGCCGGAATCCCAGTCACTTCATACAAGAAGTCAGTGGCCTCAAGGGGTCACCTCTAAGTGACAGCTCTAAGTAGAAAGGGGAGTGGGGAACCTCCAAAAGACTCACCCTGTCTCCTGTTCCTCAGTGTCTTCTTTGGTAGTGTGCTGAGTAGGTCACCACAGGCAGAGCACATCGGGAAATGTGAAGTTGTGATCTCTTGGCCTCAAAGCAGCTGTAGAGCAGCAGGACTCCAGAGAACAAAATTAAGAAGCAGTGACCACTGGGCTCCTTGACCCAGTCCGGGAACTCAAAATTCAGGATGTAGATGACCTGCAGAGGGAGGAGAATCCCTCTGATGTTTCCCACCTGTGGACAGAGGGGCTACCTGCTAAGTTATTATGGTCAGTCAGAAAGTACTCAATTGTATAACTAATATCGCAGGTACTGTTCTAGCTTCATTTCACACATGAACGATCAAGACAGAAAAGAATCCCAGTTTTGGAGTTTACATTGTGGGGGGTATGCAAAGAAGGAACAAGGTGGGCAGTGTGCAGGTGGCCTGAGCACAAGTAGGTTTCAGAGGACACTTTCGCAGGTCTAATTGGCAGCCCTGAACTTCTCTCACTGGTAGACTCCAGGAAGCCTTTCATCTCTCCAGGCTTCCATTTGCTCATGCGCCACCCCAGGGTGCTAGGAACACTGTGATGGATGGAGCATGCCTGTGCATCACATAAAAACACTGTTTTATTTTGAGCCTCCTTTCAAACTTCCACCTTAGTCATTGAGAAGACACTAAGAAATATTTTGAAAGTGATTCAGATTCTAACCATTTGTTGCTGGTTTATAGTTTAACAATACTGCTATAATTTAATGTGCTCTGCAAAACACAGTTACATCTACTCCAACACAGAATTTTTATAGAGTATAAAAAAAACCAAGGCTTTGAAGTTCAAGAGAGAAGAAAATCAAGACACAAAGTTGTCACTGCTCAAGAGACGCTTGTGAGAGTGGAAATGGTATTGATTATTCCATTTTTTTTTTCTTTTGCTACCCTGTAAGACTCTGATACCCTCTGAAGCAAATGGCTTGCTCAACTCCCTGTTGGATGTCATTTCCAGCCTCAGCTCCATCCTTGCCAGAGCCCAGCATGCCCTTGAACACCTCTCTGAATTTCTTCACACATTTAAAATCACCGCCTTGCTAGACATGCCAGACTTCCAACAGGTGTGTTTGATCCTCACATGAGGGGAAATGTTGTAGTTTGTTTTCTTTGTGTTTGTTTCTTTTTCCTTTTTTTCTCCTCCAGCCTGTAATTTTATAGGACCACAGTGTAGATGGACAAGGACACTTCTTAATGGCTCTGGAGCTAATAGCACAATAGTAGGGCGTGGCATTACCCTAAAATGGAGAAGTGCTATTGATCTGCATGACCACCAACAAGGAAGCTGAGATGGTTCAGGCTTTGTCTATGAAGTAAAAATCTTCTAAGTCAATTATTAGCATAGATGAGATTTCAAGGGCCTGTTTAACTTAATTCTGAGAGCAAATTGCTTTCAAGAACCTTAGAACATTTATTTACATATAAATAATTGGCTTACAAATTACAGATCATTTTCTCCTAATGCAAACACAGACTTGAATTAGGTTAGTGGTTTGATATTAATTTTTGCTTGAATTCCTTCTGCCTGGGATAAAATCAACCAGGGTAAGGAGAGTTGGAGGTACAGGAAGGGCCAGATAATGATGTACCCAGAAACCTTGCCAACAGTATGTCCACGTACTCATCAGTTGATGGCTAGTTTGGGCAGGTGTCGAGAATCAGTATTAACTTAGCAGTGTGAACACATGCTAAGACTATAAGTTTATTTGAAGTCATGATATTATTTGATGGATTAATTTATTAATGGACAAACAAGGAGGTGTGTGAATGTGAGAGCTTATGACTGTGTGAATGTGTGTGTGTGATCTGAGTATATATGTGAATGTCTGAGTATAAGTGTAAATGTATGTGAGTGTGTGTGAATCTGAGTGTGAGAGAATGCATGCATGCATGAATGTGTGTGAATGTGAGTGTGTTTGAGTGTATATGATTGTGAGTGTGCATGCATGAACGTGTTTGTGTGAATGTATTTTAGTGTATGTAAATGTATGTGAATTTAAGTGTGAATATGTGAGTATACAAATGTGTGAGTGTGAGCATGTATTTGTGTGAATGTGAGTGTTTTAGTGTGTGTAAATGTATGTGAATGTGTTTGTGAATGCATGAATGTAAGTGTGAATGTGTGAGTATATGAATGTGGGTGTGAGTGTGTTTGAGTGTGTATGAATGTGAATGTCTGAATGTGTGTGAGTGTGTATGAAAGTGTGTGTGTGTGTGTGTGTGTGTGTGTGTGTGTGTGTGTGTGTGTGTATGTGTGCGATTTTCTTCTGCAAAATACATTTACCAGAAAAAAAAAATCACTGTAGTGGTTTCAGTGGTTTCCCAAGAACAGACCAGATTTAGGCAGAGTCGATTCTTTCACTTGTATATTCCGTCAAAGACAGAACTACACTTCCAGAAGTCTGAGAAAACAGTTTAAAACCACTTGTAATTGCTTTTCTTATGCTCAGGTGTCACAGAAAGACCAAGCCAGAAGTTCGTCTTTTGCCTCTTTCCAGTCTGTGATGAAGCTTCTCTGTAAGGACCAGCAGTCGTTCCTTGGCACCTCTAACATGTTCGTTAATTTACCCAGAGTTAACGAACTCTTGGAGGATGACAAAGAGAAGTTCAACATTCCTCATGACTCGAGTAAGACAAGAGCCACGTGTGCTTGTGTAGGCTGGCTTGGACGGCAATAACTGGGCCTGCTTGGTAAAAGTGTTCTTTCTGGGCTGACCTCTGGGGCACATGCTGGCACCGAGTTTTCTTCATTTTCACAGGTCACCGAGTGCCGGCATGACAGTTCCCTGTAGACTTTCCCAGGGCCCATGGGAAAGTCACAGGCTAATCCTCTCTCTTGTATCTCCAAGAAACTGAGTCTAAAATATCTGACCCACCTGAAACCCCAGTCTCTTTGGTACCCTAGGATAAGCAATGTTGATTACAGCATTAGGGATCATTTGGCAGTAAGCCAGTGTATTCCACAACTGATGAATAATTTGTATAGCTGTCAAATGTTTGGGCAGTTTGATAGTGAAGACATATATTAGGGTTATTTAATTTTAATGAATTTGTTTCTTCTTTCTCTAATATTCCTTTCTCTTTGTTTTTCATTTGGGAATCTTAACCGATTATCTCTTTTTCATTTGTATACCCTCTAATTAATACATCCATCTATCCATCTATCCATCCATCCATCTATCCATCCATCCATCCATCCATCCATCCATCCATCCATCCATCCATCCATCTATCCATCTATCCATGCATCCCCCCATCCATCATCTCATCCATTCATCTCCCCAGTCAGTTGATTAACACTGAGGACCAATCTTTGTTGATCCTTTTCTGCATTTTTTTTTCTAAATGGTTGTCACAGAAACCATTAGACAGCACCACCAGCTTTATTTTCTAGAGGTCATGTCAGAAGCTCAGAGATTACTAAACTACTTACCCAGGTTTGCTCAGCTCACAATCACTGATGATTCTAGGGATCAAGTTTCTTGTACTATGCATATCATGATTACTCCTAAGATAAGAACTATTCCCATCTCAGTTAAGCTTGTAATTTAAAGAGCAAGTTGTTAAACATAGAATAGCCTCCCTAGTCAATGCTTCAAGGATTAGCATGTAGTATATGGTTCTCTTATATTTTAGAGGGGTAATTTTTATCAATTTCATTATATTTGTGATAAAAGGATTTTTTTTCTGTTCATGAGATTTTGGAAAGATGAAATTAACACAATGATCAAAATAGTACTTCTCATACCCATGTGAATCATGGCAAGATAACACTTCCCTGTCAAGGCTCACTTTTTGGGTATAAGAACTGGTTATACTGATGTAATTATAATTATTAATAAATGTTATACTTAATTACCAATCATTACAGTGATGAATTATCTATAGATTTAGAAAACTTACATAGACTTGTTATTGAAATAAATTAGCTTCACAATAAGAGCCACCATCAGGAATTGTTGGAGTCAACATCATATGATTTAATGTACTAAAAGTATTGTGATAGTTTTGTATGGAATATCAGAGAATCCAGGAGCAACTTGTCAAGGTGACTACATTTAAAAAGGTCTTTTCTATTCTCAATACTGTGATTATTGAAGTAAGATTTTTTTCTTGATTAAAACCATGTTAAAAAATAATCCCCAATCTCATTGTAAAGTGTCTGTGCCATCTCTATGACAGACAACATCTGGAAGGTGGTATCTTGATGTTCTAGGGGACAGGGACTGCTAAGTCAGGAACGTGAAAATATTGCTGGCTTACTCCAGTTCAGAGTTCTGTCATGAAAATATATCAGAGTCAGCCGGGCGGTGGTGGCGCACGCCTTCAATCCCAGCACTCGGGAGGCAGAGCCAGGCGGATCTCTGTGAGTTCAAGGCTAGCCTGGGCTACCAAGTGAGTTCCAGGAAAGGTGCAAAGCTACACAGAGAAACCTTGTCTCGAAAAACGGAAAAAAAGAAAAAGAAAATATATCAGAGTCATTTCATTGTGAATTAAAACATAGGTAGATGTATATGTCAGTTCCAACATTAAGTGGATATTTTGTACCGACCTAGATCACCTAATACTTGCTTCCCTCTTTTATTGTGGCAGCACCATTTTGTCTGAAGCTTTATCAGGAAATTCTACAGTCTCCAAATGGTGCACTGGTATGGTCTTTCCTAAAACCTGTATTACATGGAAAAATACTGTATACACCAAGCTCTCCAGCGATCACTGAGGTCATTCAAAAGGTAAGATTCTTATAGGCCATACAACACACTGTACTAGGAAGGAATATTTACACATATAATGGATTTTTATGTGCATTGGGTTGCATACAATTTTCTTATGTTGATTCCAGTTCATTTTGTCCCAACATTAACTTGTCACTCTTGCTGCTAACTGTGGAGTTGCTGAGCGCTTTGCTTAGAGGATGCTCTGGAGGCTGGGAGGGTTACTTTGAATCATGAATGCAGTGAACTCACTTTAATATCAAAATTTGAGGACAATTACAAATAGGACAGTTTCAGGTCAGGTAAGGGGACACAGTTCCAGAACAAAATATTGGTAATAGATTTAATCCATCTTACTTGATGTATCTGATACTGAAGAGAGAGTTCAGAGGTACACATGCAAACTGACCTCCTAAATTATTTTGGTGGTGATGTCTTTCAAATAGACCGTGAGGTTTTATGTGACCCTGTGGAGAGTAAGGTGAGATGAAAAGGTCACAAGAATCCCTGAGAAGGAGTTTCCATATTGTGTAGTTTTGCTCACTTACCTTTTAATATATTGTTTAGCTTCTCTTGTATCTAGTTACTAGAAAACCTCATATGAATACTTGCATTAAAAATGGTGTTCTCCTGGGGACTTTATTTTGTTCCTTTTTAAACTGTGGTGCTGTATTTTCCTGGGGGTCTTTTCTTGTCTCCAGGTGGGTTGTCAGCCTGCAGGCCCCTTGAAGGGTCACTTTTCCAAGGACACAGGAACAATTTGATCTTATTCTCCAATACAGAAAACGTTGTTCCATGAATGACAAACTCCAAGCTTCAAATACTTGTAGTAACTTAAAAGTGCTGTGTGGTCATAGGATCAGTGAGTTATTTTTGTTTCAGTGCGCTTTCAAGAGAACTAGGTTTTGTCCTCTTGTGAGTGCTGTGGGACGTCACAGCAAGTCTCCCGGGCACCTGCCACCTGGCACTTAGCCTAGTGACTGCCCAGCCCTCAGTATGCCCTCTGTTGTATTTATAAACTTAGGTTTTTTTAACTTTTAAATGTCCTTTAGGAGGGTTTTTGCCGAAAGTCTAAGTTGCTACAAAGGAATGCTAGCTATCTAGAGACTTGATCACGTCCTCTAGGAGCTGTTTCGTCTGTCTGAAGTCTGTTTGAAGCTCTGTTCTGGGCTGTCATTCCAGTATCACACTTGGAAGAGATGCTCACACCAGCACTAGAGCCAAAGCCCATGCCGGGCAATGCCCTCTGTGTATGAAACTTACTAAGGTCTCCTTGCATAGTTTAGAAATTTCAGAGAAAATGTCTCTATCTCAGCTCTATTAAGAAAGAGGTTATGGATTTTATAGTGCTGTATGTGAATGTCATTCTTAACATATTTATATCATATTACCTACTGTGTTGTGTTTTTCAATGATGGCATCCTCTTCAGAAGTGTGGAAGAGAAAGCAAACTGCTGAGGAAATGAATGTGAAATGCAGCCAGTGATGCCGAGGCCCAGACCCCTGGACATAGGGTTGGGGAGGGGACACACCTGACATCAATGTTCTGAGAATAAGGGTTTCAGAAGAACCAGGCAAGATCTCAGTGGTTCTTGCTTGGCCCCTGGTTGGGTTTTAGAGGTAGTAATAAAAGTGGATGTCTGCTCTGCTTGTTTACATGACTGCAGACTGTACTCTGTCTTGTTCGGTCTAGTTAATGTTACTGGAGACCATGCACTGTCTTACGTTTGCACTCATAAAGCTGACTTAATGTCATTGTCTCTTGGATGAATTATTCTTGCAGTCAACCATGGGCATTTAGTTTTATGAAAATTGGTTCTGGTATTTAAACACACAGATGTATGTCTCACACAGAAGCGAGATACTTACTGCAATGCCATCTATGCTGCTGGAGTGATCAGAGCTGTAAATGGAAGCCATTCTTCCCATCACTGTATTTCAGCCAGTGATGGATTGTGCACTTGGTGGTGGTCTTCTACGGTTATAATGGAGATGAAAAATTCCTACTGCCCTTTGGTGACATAGCTGTCATCAAGTCATTACACAATGCATTACTCATGTGTTTGTGATGATGCTGGTGCATTGTATAAAACAGAGCACAGGGAATTATATACAGTGTACTATACTTGATACTGATAAACAATCATTTTAGAGTATCTTCTACTTATGGAAATGCTTTACTGTAAAACAGTAGGCCATGTTCTGGCTGCAGCAGTCCCCCACATCTTGCGCTAGCTATGTCTTTTGATTGATCTGTATCATTTAGTTCGTATCAGTGCATTCTAAGCTATATGCACAGTGTGCCTGAGGATGACAGTGTTCAGAGTGGATCCTGGCCACTGATGGATACCTGTGGGGTGCTGCTTAGTCTTAGTTCTTTATTATTTCTTATTAGGCGGGAACATAGGAAAATATCATTTTTATAAGAAAAAATATTAATGCAAGTGGATAATTTTCTATTGTTCAATTCGTGAGTCTGAGGTTGACACCAAGAATCATGATGTCTTAGCCAGGAAATATGTGCCTATTAGGAAAGGTTTAAGCACATGTTTGACAAATTATGTGTGGCCCCAGGCTCACTGTTTAAGAGGACTCTTTCCCTCCATCTGAAAAATGAGACCTAAGATGCCCAGCACATGTATCACTCAAATCCTTTGACCAAGTCAGGACAGGGCACAGTCACATTCCCCCATGTCTTCAGCAGAACTGTCAGGGTGTAAAGGGGGAAAGTGGGAACCTGTGCAGAATTAGTAGATTACACTGAAATATGATGGTTTTTGTTTCAAGGCCAGCTGGAGGAGAAGGAGGCGGTGCTGCTCAGACTGCTTTCTTAATTAAAATGTTTCCCTAGAATTGAGCCAAGTGTTCTCTTCTCTTTGGTCACAAAAGACCTCCTGGGCCAGAGAACCAAAAATGTCTTTTTCATTCTGACAGTCATTTACTCTGAGGTCACAGAAGCAGATAGTAGATCTGCCTATTTCTGTGGGCCTGCTGGTCTGTGACTGAGCAGATTTCTGCAGACCAAGGACAGCTTGTAGCAGAGAACAAGGGGGCTGATGGGTGATGGCCCATTTCCAGATCTCCTTGCAGCCCAGGAACTTTCTATATTAGGATCTGTGCTGAGAACATGAGCCAAAGAATGAAAACCATATGGATCCCTGACTACTGGACCCATCTGGTGACTGTGGTCACTTTATGACTATAGTGCAGAGCCCTACCTTATAAAAGACTTCAAAGGATCAGTGTCCTGAATCAACCTACCCCATCTGATTCCTGTGGCTTTGCACCCCTGTCACCTTCTAAAATGATTAAAGTGAGTTAAAAACTTTATCTTCTAGGTATACTTTAGTGATCTTGATGTAGTGAATTTTGTTACATTTTCTTTTTAGTTAATACCATTTTCTGAGCACAGTGTCAATTTTGTTATTATCCAGATTAATAGAAAGAGATGAATAAGGTACAAAAGCAGGCCAAGTTTAATATGGATTATTACTACTATAAAATCATAGGAGTAAGAGGGGATTGGTCAGTGAGAGAAAGAGAACACTGGAGAATGTAGTAATGGCAAACACTCCGAGAAGCACCTATCCTTAGGGCTGGAACAGAACATACCTTTGTGGAAGTAGCCCCTCTTGTTCGACTTGAGTTCCAAACTGCATTGGAGGGAGCACAGCTGGATGGTAGAAAAAATCCAGTGATGTGCCTGAGCATCTGCACTCTGGAATAACAGAAGTATGCAAGTTTAACACTGTGCCAATGGCCAAAGGAGAAAGATTACAGTGTCCATCCTCATCACTGAGAACAGGAGCAATAGAGTAAATTGAGAGTCATCAAGATGCTAACTTGGCCTAGTGCCTAAGGTATGACACTTTGCGCAGCCTTGGTGCAGGGGGTAGGGGCTTGGGCCTGCATCAATTGAATGTACCAGGCTCTGCTGAGGTACCATGCATGGGAGGCCTTGACTTGGAGGAGGTGGGAGTAGGGGGAGGGTTGGGGGGAAGGCAGGGGGTGGGAAGAGGAAGGAGAAGAATCTGTGGTTAGTATGTAAAATGAATAGAAAATTTCTTAATAATAAAAAAGACGCTAACTTGATGACTGGCACAATCAGTTATAAGTTGTTTCTTTAGAGAAATGAGACTCTTGAGTTCCTATAACGCTCATCGGTTCTCAAGTATAATTTTTAATCAAGTACAAATTTGAACAGAAATGGAAGAAGAGATGAAGGTTTAACCATCTCTCCTTCCAAGAGCCCTCACTGGCTGGGACCCTTGTCTGGGCCTCAGATCTACAACTGGGATCAGCAGTTGTGATTTTCAGTTCCAAGATGAAGAAGCTAAGTTTTAGGGTTAACTTTGCCAAGGTCTCTCATCAGGGAGTAGAGGCGACACTCCAACTCAGCTCTGTTTGATTTAATGGTCAGTGTTTTATCCAGTACTTGTCTGCTACATTTCAATGTTTCAATGTTTTCTCTTCATGAATTCACATGTAAATGCATTTCAGTTTCTACTTTCAGTGTAACTGGTGATGGGGTGGAGAGCAGTCCGAGAGACAGCTGATGAGGATGTGGCTTCCTGTGCACAGATTAGCTTCAAGCTTTGGAGTTGGGATGTCAGTCTGTGATGGGGAGAAGCTGATCTTCCATCTCATCTTCCTACCGATTGTGTGAGAATAAGAGAGAATGGCAAATGGAGCGTGTTATAGTTCTCATACTTACGGAATTCTAGCATGAATCATTTTATTGTCTCAGATGTAAAATTACGGTTCATTGAGTACTTATTTTTAAAAGATTTGAGCATGAGCATGGACACTCCCAAATGCTTTCTTGCCTATGTGTCACAAAAACCAAGCAAAATTTGGCTCATTTTATTAATTCAAAATAGTAAAGGTTAGGGAAGTCCACATTTCCAAGAGTATTGGCTATTAAATGAAAATCCATAACTCAAAGTGAAGTTTGGGGTCTGCACTCCTAGGGTTCTTTCTATTGGCCATATCTTTGATGCTAAGCATCAAACAGTAAGGATCCTGTACATGCAATCTACACTTCACCAGTTGGAGTATTGGTTAGTTATTTAAGGACATAGACTGCATTTGGTATAGGTTTGTGTAACATCAGATGTGACCTTCCACTTACCCTTAGAACCCTAGCTGTCTTTAGAAACTTATCACTTGGAGGAAGAGGATGAATTATATAGGTTAAAGGTAAACAGAAGTCATTGCTGTTCTTAATGTTTAGTAATTATGAAGCTGGGCAAATAAAGGATGAATAGATATGAAATGCTTGGCTTGGATACTTATGAAAGTTGGAATATGTCAGATAGCAGACATTACTCAGGACTGGGAAGATCCAGCAGGTGCTGCAGGGACTGTTCACATGTTCAGAACAGTGTTTGAAGGGAACTCATGAGATCCCTAGGCAGGTTGAGGTTGTCCCCCTGGGAGCCGTGTGG
Source organism: Peromyscus eremicus (assembly GCF_949786415.1). Classification (NCBI taxonomy): domain Eukaryota; kingdom Metazoa; phylum Chordata; class Mammalia; order Rodentia; family Cricetidae; genus Peromyscus; species Peromyscus eremicus. The sequence goes on along the minus strand of NC_081426.1, from coordinate 20,768,488 downwards.
AAGGAATGGAATTCACAGGAATCTGGTTTCTGCTTGTGGGCATCTCACCAGTGATTTGAGAGCAAGTATTAAGTGGTTCAGCCTGGAGCTGGGTTTCAGGTGGGTGAAAATGTTCAACATGGAGTCATTTATTGAAACTCAGCAGTGTTGCTCAGGGTAAAAGTAATTGCATTTTATGAATAGACTTGTTGGGCACGAACCCCTGTAAAGCATCAGGTCTCAAAGGAAGCCTGAAGGTCTAAGGGTATGCTTGTTCTGTGAGACTAGAAAATACACAAGCCATTTGAGATGATTTGACAGTGCTCCTTTGTAGATCTTAGATGTATGTGGACACCCATCATTTTACCTTTAGATCCAACTCTACTAGTTAATGTTCATGGCTATGAAATAGGAGCATGAAACCAACTAACCAACAGCTGTGTAACCCACTGTGAGAGATAGATTTACTGTTCTGTCCACTATACAAATAAGCCACCTCCATCAGGTAGAGGATTGACTCAATGTTTTTTACCAGTTAGTAGCTGAACCAGGACTCAAACTCATGACCTTGGAATCAACAACCTTCTCAGAGTTTTCTGGTCATCTGGTCCCCATTGAAGGAAAGCATATCAAGTCATGCCCTCTGTCTGGGAAGGTCAAAGTCCAGGCCTGTTTTGTTGGTGGGACTACTGACATTCCTCCTGTCAGGGACCCCACAAGCCTCACAGCCTGCAGGGAGTCGGACCATGAGAGGGGAAGAATGAAACTTGGTTCAACACTGTTTTTGTAGGCACTGGGTCAAAACTTCCAGAGTTTGAGCCTATGGTTTATTTTCCTTATACATTTAAGCACAGTAAAATGTTGGAAAAAGGTTTCCATGCTGTGAATATCATTCTGTATGCTGTGAATGTGTTGCTCTGATTTGGTTGATAAATATAATGCTGATTGGCTAGTAGCCAGGTGGGAAGTATAGTATAGGTGGGACAAGCAGAGAGAATTCTGGGAACAGGAAGGCTGAGTCAGGAGATGCTGCCAGCCGCCGCCATGAGAAGCAAGATGTAAAGATACCGATAAGCCATGAGCCACGTGGCAAGGTATAGATTTATAGAAATGGGTTAATTTAAGATGTAAGATCTAGCTAGCAAGAAGCCTGAGCCATTAGGCCATACAGTTTGTAATTAATATAAACCTCTGTGTGTAGCTGGAGAGTTTTCTTTCCAGGTCCCACCAAACCCCGGCAGTCCCTTAGCCCACTTATAAAATAAACACACAGATGCTTATATTATTTAAACTGCTTGGCCATTAGCTCAGACCTATCATTGTCTAGCTCTTACTCTTATATTTAGCCCATTATTATTAAGCTATACTTTGCCACATGGCTCGTGGCTTACTGGTACCTTACATTTTCCTTGTCCTGGTGGCAGCTGTAGGCAGTCTTCCCCTTCCCTTCCTGTTCCCTTAATTCTCCTCTCTGTTAGTCCTGCCTATACTTCCTGTCTGGCTATTGGCCAATCAGTGTTTTATTTATTAACACATTTGCCATACAGAACATCCCACAGCATCTGTGTGTTTATTTGGGTCTGAGCAGCTGTGGGCCCAGGCAGGACTGGAGAAAACTTCAGCTACATTTTCATGTGACAATTATCACAACAAAGCTTTAGGCATAGCTACCTAGAAACTACCTAGCAAAGTAGCATAGCACCTGTGACCTTTACAATAAGAATGAGTTCTATTGGCTGATAAACAGAGCTCAGGGCAAGGCCTAAGAAGGAAGGATCTGTAATAAGTATAGGGATAGATTCTATTGGCAGAGGATGTAAATTACATGGGACCACTTTCATAAGATGGGTTCTATTCACTGAGAGACTAAATGCAGTATAAGGGCCTAAAAATGCCTAGGATACTGGTGGATTCAGGAAAGCTGGCTCTATAAAATAGCAAAAAGATCATCAGGTTGTCAGGCAACATTCACTCCAGCCTTCTGGGCAACCAGGCATCAGTCATCTCCTTCTATTGAAGAAAATAGGCCTGCATGATTGACAATTGTGGTTACTCCAATGCTTTATTTAAGCTGAGCCTCCTACATCCTTCTACCATAGACCCTTCCAGATCTGTTCCATCATTTGTTTGTGTGTCCACCTGTCTATCTTTTCCTCCATCCATCTAGGCATGCAGCCATCTGTCCAACATGGATAAGATATTGGCTTTTGCTAGTAGGGAGTGGGCTGAGTAGAATCTTGGGGATGCTCCTTTTTTGGCAGTGAAGGGAGAAAGCTACTTTCATTTACTGTGAATAACTCCAGTTTTATATTATTAAAATTCCTCTCTCCTTGGAATGGTAAGAGAAGCTGACTGAGGAGGAGACATAAGTAGGAAAATATTAGATATAGCAAATAAAAATTTAAGCTCACAGTTGATATATTATGCTATGACCCAGTCACCTTGTAATTTTCCATCTATATTAAAAGAATAAATACAAGAAAAATAGGCTGCCATGTCAACGCAACTGAAGCAGTGGACTTATTTCATTCCCTTGCAGGGAGCTCTTGCCTGCCTTTCCCTTTCTATCTTCTTCTCTCTCTCCCCTGTTGCTGGAGAATTTCTCTCCAGCTCCCACCACCAAGTCCCGCCAGTCTCAGAGCCCACTTATAAAATAAACATACAGACTCTTACATTATTTAAACTGCTTGGCCATTAGCTCAGGCCTGTTATTGTCTAGCTCTTACTCTTATATTTAGCCCATTTCTATTAATCTTTACTTTGCCACATGGCTCATGGCTTACTGGTACCTTACATCTTCCTTGTCCTGATGGCGGCTGGCAGTGTCCCCCTCTCCGCCTTCCACTTCCCAGAATTCTTTTCCTTGTCCCGCCTATACTTCCTGCCTAGCCAATGGCCAATCAGTGATTTATTTACTGACCAATCAGCAACACACTTGACATACAGACCATCCCACAGCACTTCCCCTTTTCTTTTCTTAAAAAGGAAGGTTTTAACTTTAACATAGTAAAATTACATATAACAAAACAATTATCAAGCAAGAATTACAGATACAATATTAAAGAAGAGATCCTATCTATCTTATATTTGTGAGTTTAAGGTTTTATATCTAACTTATCTTTTATTATAACTAAGGAAAATTGTAAGTATCTAGTCTTTAACCACATCAAAGACCTCAGAAGGATATACTACTACCTGAGAAATGGAGAAGGATATAAGCAACTTTTAGGAGTCTTGTAGGGTAGACAGAGACAGCTGGCAGCCTGGACAGTCATTCAAAGTTCTCTTGTAAAGTTGGGGCATCTGTCTTCAGCCCACAGGCCTAGAGTCTCTTATTCACTTTTCTCTGTGTCCTGTAGAATGTCTGGCAGTTTTCTCTGCAAAGCAGGAACCTGAAGGACCATTTTGTCAAGCAAAGTTCAGTGGTCACCTTTCTATGGGTCCTGCATGTCCAGTTGATCAAGCAGTCCAGGCAAAAACAGTTTCTTGCCCAAATGGCTATTTTTGTCAAGGTGAAGATAAACTCCATATGGAGTGTCTTCGATGCCCATCCTCCTCTCTGAAGTAAATCGGTGCTGTCAGGAGCAGACATGTCTCACTGTCCAAAAAGTCTAAACTTTTAAAACATTTTAAATGCCATATTCTGTAGGTCTTTGAAGTGTTTGAAGACTACCTATCTATCTGAAATATATCTATGTATACCTAGAAGACTTAACTAACATGGCTACAAATATTATCATAGATGACTAACTATTAATCTATTTTTTAATTATCCATTACAATTTTAAATGAGTTACATAAACATAATACCTCAAACAAGAATAGAAATATATATACAGTATAACAAAATTAAGTTTAAATTTGTATCAATAAACTAAAATCTATAGCAATGTAAAACATTTTAAACAAGTTGTTACTCTTTAAAAGTAGGTTCATTAATCTATCCTTTCATCCTATCATATCTAAACTATCCCCTTTTTTTCTTTAGAAAGAGATTGTATTTATAATCAACCTGATTTAAATAAAAATATTGTTTTTTCTCTGTCCCACACCAGAGGGCTCTTCTGATTTGGGACACAAGAATCTCTTAACCATTTTTTTTTTTGAGCAATATGTCTGGGTTTAGAGGGGGAGTGAGCCAATACCATCTCTAAAGCCAGCTTGGTATATTTGGGAATTTGGGCGTAGCTTCTCTTACTACTTCCTGCTGGAGGGGGGCGCTGTATCTTCTGGAGACAGAAAGAAAATTTTAGGATCATGGAGTAGTCCGTGAGGCTGTATATCTGAGCCAGTTGACTTGAAACCATTCTGGATGTTGAATCATCTGGGCCATGGTGTCATTGGAGACCTTTCAGGGGGTCTTGGCTGGTCAAACCTGATGTATCTTAATCTGGAACAAATCCATAGTCTCTGGCTTTCTGTGGAAACAAGAGCAGAGACTCTTTTCCAAAGCAACATATCCTTATATCCAAATTTTGAAGTCAAGGTACCTTTAAAATATACATTTTGGCATAACTCAACAGCTTTTACAATCAAATGTTTTTCTGTAGTTACGAATATCAAAGAGAACATAATCCAGATTCTCTGTGTGGTAGTCATCTTTACGTGGCTTATTTTTTATACTACCTTTACTGTCTCTTTAAATACTTTATTTTTTAAAACTATGTATTTGTTTCTATAACTCTATATATCACTTTTTTTGTCTCTTTCAAGCCTACGTATCTTTTACATACATTGTAAACTATTACATCTGAATCTGTCTTATTGTGAATCTCTTGCCTTAAACTGCAGCAGCTGTGGCTGCTGGCTCCGCCCACCTCAGCTTCCCAACATGGCTACGTTTACCGCCAGCTCTGGGAGCTATCGTGGGTCTATGCTTTTATCCAAGCAGCGTGTAGCCCAGAAACTTCTTTTTTTTTGTTTTGTACTAGCAAAGGCTAAATCCACCACATAGCTTAATGTGTTACTTGCAGAGGCCTCATTCCTACCATACTGCAGGTCGAGAGTGCACACTAGGAACCCGCCAGTAGCTCAAACCGGCAGCTGCCGCTCATTTGAGAGAGACAATTAGGAAGCTGTTTTTAGTTCCGTTTTAGAATCTTTTTTCTAAGTTTTTAGGTGGAAACTCTTGCCACCACGTTGGACGCCATTTGTTGCTGGAGAATTTCTCTCCAGCTCCCACCACCAAGTCCCGCCAGTCTCAGAGCCCACTTATAAAATAAACATACAGACTCTTACATTATTTAAACTGCTTGGCCATTAGCTCAGGCCTGTTATTGTCTAGCTCTTACTCTTATATTTAGCCCATTTCTATTAATCTTTACTTTGCCACATGGCTCATGGCTTACTGGTACCTTACATCTTCCTTGTCCTGATGGCGGCTGGCAGTGTCCCCCTCTCCGCCTTCCACTTCCCAGAATTCTTTTCCTTGTCCCGCCTATACTTCCTGCCTAGCCAATGGCCAATCAGTGATTTATTTACTGACCAATCAGCAACACACTTGACATACAGACCATCCCACAGCACTTCCCCTTTTCGGCCTGAGCTAATGGCCAAGCAGTGATTTATTTACTGACCAATCAGCAACACACTTGACATACAGACCATCCCACAGCACTCCCCCCTCCCTTTCCCCCCTCCCTCTCTCCTTCTGTTATAGTCCTTTGTCAGTAGGCAATTTCAATTGGGCTTCTGAATCTTTTTAAACATCAACCTTTGTCTTTGAGCTCCCTGTGTGTTTACATGTACTGTCAGGAGTAACAAGAGGGTCCCATGCCCCTTTACTGAATTCCCCAGATCCTGACATTGCTGGGATTCACTGTTTTACCAAGTTGTCCTGGTTTCCCTTCTACCTGTGTATGTTTCTACCTATGAGTATTTAGTTTGGAAAGTCATCACTGTGTAAGTTCATGTAGCGACCTCAGGTCAGAAATATAGTGAGCCCATCACTGCAAGGTCTCTGTTATTGTCCTTTTATACCTATCCATATCATGTCCAACCTACTCTTCTCTAAGCCCCTAGCCTGAAGACCCCTGATCTGTATTGCATTTTGTTACTTCTAAATTGTTAAAGAGATACAATAATGTAGTATGTAAGTACTAGGGATTGACTTATTTTTATTTAGCACAATTCCCTAAAATTTTATGTGTAGTAATTCATTCTTTTTATTACTAATATTCCCTGGTAACATATGGGCCACAGCCTTCTGTTCTTTGTTTCCTTTAAACACTGTTGATCAACTTGAGTGACAGCTAAATTATTCCTTGTGTTTGGCTGTCATGTTTTTTTTTGTTTCTTTTTCTTGCATTCCCATAGCTTATTTAACCTTTTGTAGAATTTTCTATTTTAAAAACATTGATTTTTAGGGTTCTATTCTTGGAAAAGAATCTATTTATCATGTTTTTTGGGTGTACTGCTTTGTACAGTGTTCTCAGTGGTTATGTGAGTTAAAACTCACATCTAGGCCACGCTACACTAGTGTTGATATTGCACCACTCTGAGTCCTATTGGAAGCTCATTTTCTTAGGACATCCTACCCTCCAATATTTATTCTCTGTATTATGACTGTAAGAGTGTGCACAGAATTTGGAACATGCTGTTATTTCACTTTGGTTAATGGATGCTGTATCTTAGCATGTGCTTTTTTCCTTCTTTTTTCTTTTTTTTTTGGTTTTTCAAGACAGGGTTTCTCTGTGTAGCTTTGGTGCCTTTCCTGGATCTCACTCTGTAGACCAGGCTGGCCTTGAACTCACAGAGATCAGCCTGCCTCTGCTTCCCAAGTGTTGGGATTAAAGGCATGCACCACCACCACCTGGCTAGCATGCACTTTTTCATCCTTAGTATACTGCCTTTTTATCCTCAGGGTCCCAGGCTCACTAGTAGCTGTGGCTTCTTGCCACTCTGCCTCACAAGAGAGGGTCAGACTACATATTGACATCCTGGAGAAAGGTTGAAGTTTAATTTCAAGCACAGTTGCTGTGGAACACATAGAATTTTTCTTCATTGTTGAGTTGAAAAAAATCATGTCCAGCCATCACAAGTATGGGGCCATACTGGAGCATGGGCAACCTACCGGTGTCTATGACCCCAAAGAAGAATGACTATTTCTCCTCTAGACATCACCAATTGCCAGTGCTTCCTAAGTCAGTGTTGGGGCCTTATGAACACCTCACTCATCTTTGACAGAGTACACAGACAACTACTCTGCTAAGCTGCCTGCTGATGCTCTGAGTTTGTGTGTGCAGCAGCTCTGTTCTGTCCAGTAGACAGCACTTCAGAGCACTCCTTCCCATTCTTTAGCTTTTACATCCTCTATTCTCTCTCTCGGGATATTTCCTGTGCCTTGGGGGAGGGCAGGGTATTGATATCGTTCCATTTAGGGAGGAGCACTCAGAGACATTCTCAGCACTTCTACCAGATATGACTTTATAGTAACCACTCTGAGGAGCTTTGCTGACCGAGGCTGTGAGTACCTCAAATCTCTGTGTATAAACACAAACATTTAGAAGTCAGTTTCATAGCATGGACGTTTAGCAAAATAACAATAGTGCCTATCACCTTCATGTCCATGGGCTTTGGACCAGATTTACTGTACCAGACATGAACTCCCTCCTGTGGAGTGGGCCTCAAATCTGATCAGAAATCATTTAGCTAACTCCATAATAGCAATGTCAGTATTACAGCAGTGGGCACATTTTGCCTGGCAGATTGGGATTGCAACATGCACAGTCCAGCAATGGGGGTATTGATATATTTGATTCCCCCAGCAGCCTGTACAGGAACTTTTGACATGGGAACCTAACAGTAGGGTTGATGCTTCTTATTAGAAATTGATTTCTCTATGTCCTGCAACCAAACTCATGTTTGTGCCATGGTCTCACTGCACCTGGAGCTTATTGATTTGGCTACTCTGACTGACCAGCATGCCCCAGTGATACTCGTGTCTCTGCTCCAAAAGTGCTGGGATTTCAGGTGCATGTCCCCATACTCAGTTGTTGACATGAGTTCTGGGGATCAAAACTCAGGTCCTTATGCTTGTGAGGCAAGGATTTTTCTAACCAAGCATTTTTCTGGTCCCTGTTTTATTATTATTATATATCTATTTTTAACTCATAACATTTGAAGGCCATGCTCTTGATGATAGAGGAATTGGTCACTGATTTCAAATCTTTACCATCAATACAACTAATATGTGTTTTGTGGATGAGGACTCCCTACAGCTTCTTTAACAAAGACTGTTGGGGTCCAGCCCTTTGATAACCTTTTCCCAGAGTCTGTGGAAGAATCTACAACCAACTGATAATCTAATCTTAGACAATATTAAATGAATCTATGTACATGAAACTCTTTAGTCTGTACACTTTATTCTTCTGAGTCAGTTCTCTCTCTACACGGCTTCTATTCTGCTCTCTTACTTGGCTCCTTTCTTACCTGATTTCTCTCTACATTTTTCTGCTGTTCTCTCTTAATGGAATTTTCCCAAGGGTCTGCCCTGAGAAAATCCCTCCCAGGGTCCTAGGGAAGACACTACATCTGGCGTGGGGTTATCTGAGAGAAAAGCATCTATATACACCATGCTCTTTCATCCATCTACTTTGTTTATCTAAGTCAAAATTCTGTCTATACAGCTTCAGTTCCATCCTCGCATTCAGCTCCTCTCTGTACCTACTTTTCCTGTCTTTTCATAGTCCTAACTAAGCTTCTATGCTTTTGACCTCATCTTCACCCTCTGTTCCTTCATTCACCATCTTTCCTTCCTTGCTCCTTACCCCTGGCTCTGAGAAACTCTGCCTTCTTCTCTTCTCCTTGGACATGCAGCTCTGTCTACCATCTTCAGGAACTGCCTTCTCCTTTATCTCCTGGCCACTGGACTCTGCTCTGCCCAACAATCCTGCCCCATCCTTCACTCCACCTCAATATGGAAAAACCTCCTTTGTTCTGAGTCAATTGCTCTGGAATTCTGTTTTCCCTGTCTGGGGAAGGGCAGTCTGTATATTTGCATAAGAAACAAAGCTATGTATCTACAGCCCGCTTGTCTCCTAGGCCATGCAGGGGTATTACCTAGTGGATCAGCAGTAGGTCTGAGAAGCTAAACTGTTGGCCAAATGGCCTAGTAGTATATGGGTGCACAAGAATTTCATAGCAGATGACAGCTGATATATATTGACAAGCTAAATAACACCAAATATTCCTTGATAAATGGCTTCCTCTTGAAGGATACTTTGGTCAGTCAAGGTATAGCTTATTATATACAGCTGAATCTTTATAATATATTCTTGCAGCTCACTGTATTCTCTAAATCTTATCTCAATTTTCCCATCTAGTTCTTCCCCATCTTGTTCTTCCTTATCTTCCACCTCATTCTTATAGTTCTCCAATATAGTGCTCTCCAAGTCTTGAAGTTTACAGTTATATACCCAAGCAATAACAATGCTCTGGCTAAGGCAAGGTCATCAGGCTTGAATTCCCTCAGGGTCAGAAGGAGGGGTGATAAAATCCACACAAAGAGCTATCATAACAATCCAAAAGAGAAGTGGCTAATGGGGAATTAATCAACTGAGGACTAAATTTGGTTAATATATCTAAGAAAGGGAATATATGTGCTCAAACTATATTCTTAGAAGTGGTTAGTTAAAATGTTAAGAGCCTATAATTCACTAAGTCATGGGTGAAAATAAGACTTCCTTATTTTCCTATGGCCTGAACTCTATCTTGGCTGTGCTGTTTTCTGGCAGGGTGGGGCAAGTGCTTAGTAGTTAGGCAACCTGAGTCACAGCTTAACGTACCTGGTGTGTAAAAGCCCGTTAGTTCTGAGTAATTATTAAAGGGAGATCTAGAACTAGAGATAACACGTAGAAGAAAGAAGGTTAAGCTTAATTAGCACATCTTCCAGGCCTTCTCAAACAGATAGTCTAGATGCTTAAGACTGTTCTTAGAACGTCTGGGAAGTATCTCAGATAAGAGACTTTCGTCTGGAGAAAGTCTTGGCCAGATGTTACTAATAACAATGATTACAGAAAAGCCTAAAATTAGGGGTCTGGATGTGTGACTGCTTTTAGCACAGTTGGGAGGTGTTATCCAAATACTTTAACTGTAAAGGGGAAATTGTGTCCAATGAATGATCAAAGATACTGTTCTAGGAATGGAAAAGCTACAATAGCACATGAGGAATTCATAGCAGGAAATGGCTAATATTCAAAAGCCAGTATCACCAAGACTCCTTAAGTCTTGGCTTTATCCTCTGGAAAAGCCCTTGGCTTCTTCCAGATACAGCTTTGTCACAGTCAGCTGAATTCCTACTTCATGTTTCTGTGGCCCACAGCACTTCTTGGTAATTTTTCATTTTAATTTTAACATATATCTTATTAAAACATAAAAACAAACATCATACATCAGTATGTGTTATAAAGAACTTTTTCATTTGATAGCTTTGCTGATGTTATTATATACAATTTTTTCTGAATTTTAAGATTATTTTATACTTATCAAGATGTCATTGTTAGTTTCAGTTATCAATTTGACACAACCCAGAGTCACCCAGAAAGAGGGAACCTCAGCTGAGGAATTGCCTAGATCAGATTGGCCTATGGCCTTGTCTGTGGAGCACTTTCTTAATTGCTGATTGATATAAGAGGGCCCTGCCCACTGGGGATGGTGCCATTCCTATAGAGATGGACCTGAACTGTGTAAGAAAGGTAACTGAGCAAGCTAGAGAGAGTAAGACAGTAAGTGTTTGTCTGTGATCTCTACTCTAGTTTTTGCCCAGGCTTCCCTCAAAGATGAACTGGAACCTGTAAGCCAAATAAACCTTTTTCTCCCCAAGTAGCTTTTGGCTATGGTGTTAATCGCAGCAATAGAAAGCAAACTGGAATTCAATATTTATGATGCATTCAATGATTTAGGTGAATACTAATAATTCAACAATATTAAATAACTGAGAATTGGACTTCCCAGAAATTTACACACTGTTATTTATGCAGAGAAATCTCTCATTCTTCTGTTGTGGTAAATCATTTATGTTTTACATTTGTCTTGACTAATCTCTTCATTCTTTTTTTCCTTAGATATTCCATATTATGTTCTTAAATATTTAAAATTATTTATTTGTTGAAATTATAATCATATCATTTCCTACCTTCTGTTTCCTCCCTCCAACCCCTCTCATATACTGCCACACCCCACCTTGCTTTCTCTCAAATTAGAAAAGTCTTTTAGTACACTGTAAAGGCCAGTGAACTGGGGAGAAGCAATAATATCACTCGGCTTTCTTATTATTTTATTATTGTGTTAAATGCATGATTAACTTTTACTTTTCAGTTTAGCAACAAATACATATGGATCTGAACTTTGACTATACCCAATACATTTTGATAACTAGTAGCATTCTAATTTCCTATGAAGTAATTTATGCAACACATTTTTAAAACTTAAGGAAATAGGACTAATGATAATGTTTTAAATTTCAAAATTATTTCCATGAACTTTTGATAAAAATTATTAATACATATCTAAATAATTTGTTCTTTGAAATGGATTTGTAATAAATCCTTAGGCTTTTGGAAGGTCAGGGTATACATATGTAAGATAAGTTAGGATATCTTTATTAATTGAATCTGATTTTACTTTCTATCTACATCTATGTATATTCACACACTCATTTGGATTTATATGCATCTTCAGGTATTCCCTATGTCAAAGTTAAGAGTTTTTATAATCCACTAAATTATTTGCATTCATAATATATTCACCCTCTTCATGCCTGTGTTTTTTTTTTTAATAGCATGCTGAGTATTTGGTATGCACTTCATCTACTGCCTAAGTATCAATATATTAATTTAGCTTAGTGCTTACAACACTCTCTGCCCATACTTTTCCTGAATACTGAAATTAAATGTTTGAGGCTTCCTCTGTTAGCTGTAGTGAATGTTCTTTATTTCCCATGCTGCCAAGAGTGGTTCCCAGTGACCCTTGGGAGAAATGACAAGACTCTTAAACTCTCCTTCCTTGTTGCTGTTTTGATATTATGGAAGACCATGTTCAGTATCAGGTATAATTGTTGCAACTGTCATCATTTTGGATACAACTTTCCATTTATTTAAGTTATTTCCCAAGATAGATTCTTTTTATCCTGAGAGAAAAAAGGTATGAACATTTTTATGGGTTTGTGACTGTGCATAATTTTACAACATCAAATTATTTTTGAAAAATTATGTATGAATGTACTCTGCCAGCAGCAATAAAGGAATAACATTTAATCTCTACTAGTGTTGGAAAACAAACCTACAGCTATTAGTTGAGGACATATTTCGGAGTAGGTGGAGATGTGTGCAAATGTATTTTGCTTAGTCAATAAATATGAAGACATTTGCTCTGCACCCCAGTGGGCCCAACCCTGGGGATACAGTAGTGAGTGTCAGATAGTATACTATGGGAAGATCTGGAAGACGGGTCTGAGAGCCACGGCTCCTTAGAGGGCATTGGACACTTTTACACAAAGCTCTGATCCTGTGATGATCATATCACATATGTTTGCTCCCTTGTTCTAGCTGATGGAGGACTGAAGACCTGTCTTGACACAACAATTAAAGACATCTCTTCATGTGCTCCATATTGCAGGCTAATTATACATTTTACTTTGTGGATAAGATAAAAAATTTATCAGAAACACTTCTGAAGATGTCCAGCCTTTTCCAGGGAAGTGGAAATGGTCAAATGTTCAACCAGTTGCAGGTATGTAGTGACTAAGGGCTGCGAACCACCTGCTGTAGTCTGTCTGTGAGATATTGGGGTATCCCTATAAAAAATGCAATTCGAAGCATGCATGGGTTCCCCAGTTGACTGTCAACAGATTGGATATGTTTAAAAAAGTCTTTGTGGATTTTTAGTGCTTCCCCCAAACAAATTAGCAGTATGTAAAATTAATAATTTACTAAATACTGATAGTTTAAATATTTTATTAAATTTAATGCTTTTAAAATACTTTACATTCCTTTCATTTAGAAGTTTATTATTCTATCATTTCTTAGTACTGTCTGGGTCACCCAAAACAGAAAGACAAAATAAAACCAAAACACTAGATAAAAACAGAAGGGACTAGCTGGGAATGAGGGGTTCAGCCAGAGTGGAAGGAGAATGAGAGAAGGTAAGAGGGTATGAATAAAATAAAATTTATTATGTATGTGTATGATGATGTCATGATGAAACCATTATTATTTATAATAATATATGCAAATAAAAATAAAAGACTCTAATATTGACTAATTATGCTTTAAACTAGAGTCATTTCTTCAGAGCCCAAGAAACAGTACTTGTAAAATGATAGCTCAGGAAGATCACCTAATAACTTTTGGGCATTTGTGAAGTCTTAACTTGAAAATCTGGTAGGATGAGAGAATTTGCCAACATTTTGTTCATGTTTGGCCTACGCATTACCCACTAGACAAACATTTCACATCGTGGACTTAGGAGCCACAAAGGGTAGATAGGATCCTACTCTCTCACGCTTTATATCAGCCATGTGATTGTGACCTAGTCACTGAACAGGCCACTGAACAGGTCACTGTCCCTTGGGTTTCTTCCTTGTGAACAAGGAAATGAGTCTTTGCATGTAAGTGAGCTGAGCTGTGGGGTTGGCCGGGATGAAAAGCTTCTGAGTAGTTCTAGGTTCTCCAAGAGCAGATAGCCTCTGTCCCTTGGGGATGTGGCTGTTGGTATGTTACTCATACCCAGTGGGTGGCCACACACCCATGGGCACATGATATCACTAATTGTTCTCAGGGAATTAATTATAACAAAAGTAATATAAAAGGATATGAAATTGAGAGAGAGATGAGATGGGGGTACTAGGGGGAGTTGGATGAGGTGGTGGTGGATGGCTATGATTAGTAGACAGTGTATTAATGTGTGAAACTTTCACAGAATAAGTTTGAATAATACTAGTTTGAAAAGAAAGAATTTCACTAGAAGAAACAGCTGCTGAAGTGAAAGAAGAGGAAGCTGAGACAGAGTAGAGGCAAGGACATGTGATGGCGGTGCACATCTGGCAGAAAGGAAGGAGACATGTGAGGAGGCAAGGCTCCAGGCTCTAGTCAGCCCTGCAGCTTCACGAACATGGCACCTTAGTGCTGTGATGCTATTCTATTTGAATTTGTTTGGCCATGGCTTCCTTTGCTAACACAGATCCTATCAAGTGTTTTTGCAATGGACCTGATAGAAGATACTTTAGGTTTTATAAGGCACCTGTTGTAGCTACAAATACCAGCATCCTGTCTTGCAACAGTGTACAGGAGGCCACTAGAACGTGAAGAGGAGCCTGACGCCCCAAGAAGTCTGCAGTTAGCTGAGTACTATTCACCAAGAAGAAGTGTCAGAAGTTAACAGCCTCACTGAGCATTTTACTTTACTCTGGCTGGGTAGTCACAGGTTCCTATTCTAAGACTCCGGATTTTGTTGGTAGAAAGCTGTCCATGTTTGCAGTGAAGTCCAAACCGGCTTCTGCCACTAGGTGGAGTCCTTACTGCTTTTGGATGGTACCCCATCTGTTCTGTAGTTTATTTTCCTTCCAGTAAAAGGCAGGGGTAATTTCCCCTAGGGAATTCTGTGAGATTAAATGAGCTAATGTGTAATAAAGTACCCTGCACACTGTCTGGCAAATAGCTAATGCCCAGTGAAGGAAGACAGACAAGATTTAAGAAAGAGCAAGAAACCAGACATCATAATACAGTCTTGTCTCCATACACTTTACTAGATCAAAGCAATAAAGGACAAGGCAGGGGTGAGGAGGGAAGGAGTTAAGTGCATAAGCTACAGGGACAGATAACACGAGAAGGCCTAACTTGTTGCTGTTTGAGACTAAGGCATAGGTAACTATCACTATCCACCAATGAACTAGAAAGTCCTTTTCTTACTTATTTAGGTATGTATGTGCATGTGTATACTTTCTCACCATGTGGATCCAGAGAATTAAACTCAGGTCATCAAGCTTGGCAGCAAGAGCCATTAACTGCTAAACCATATCTCCCTCTCAGAACTAGCAAATTTTTAATAACTCCCATGTCTTAATTCTGGCATGAGGACCCACTGCATCTATAGGTTTCCTGCTGGTTGTTGGGCATGGCAATGTGTTTTGAACACACACATGCCCATTGCAAAAGTCAAAATGCAGAGTTTTATTAAATCAGATTGATTTTGGAGAACTCGCCACAGCAAAACCTTTGCCAGATGAGGCAACATTAAAACAACGAAAGAAGAGCAAGGCATAAGCTGCCTTTGAAGGCACGGCTTTGCACATCAGCCCCGAGAGAGTGTGTCTGGGAAAGGCTGAAGTCCTTCTGTGTAACCACTACTTCTCTTCAACACAACTGGCCTGCACAATGTGATGTAGAGGAGGAATCATGGGAAAAAAGATAACCCTGTGGCTTCATTAGGAAAACTTGCCCATAATTTTCAGTATTAAAACATCATTGCAATTATAATTTTTATAATCATTATCTTTATTTTTCAAGGTTCAAGACTATATCAAATGCTGACTCGTTATTTATTAGGATGTCTTGCCTTAGTTAGGGTTTCTGTTGCTGTGATAAAATACCATGAACAAAGGGAACTTGAGAAAGAAAGGGTTATTTACTTACACTTTCCAATCATGGTTCTTCATGGGAGGAAGTCAAGGCAGGGACTTAAGGCAGGAACCTGGAATCAGGAACTGAAACAAAAGTCATAGAGGAACATTGCTCACTGGCTTGCTCCTCATGGCTTGCTCAGCCTGCTTTTTTATACAACCCAGGATCACCAGCCCAGGGGTAACACTGCACACAGTGAGCTAGGCCCTCTCACACCGGCCATTGATAAAGAAAATGTCACAAAGACTTGCTAACAGGCCAATTGAATGTGGACATTTTCTCAACTGAGGCTCCCTCTTCTCAAATTACTCTAGCTTGTATCAAGTTGACAGAAAACTAACCAGAACATGTCTTCAAACTTCTTTTAAGTGGATCCATTTTGTGTTTCTTTTTCCCGGGTCATAAAACTTTGCGTAAGTTTAATAAGCATTATTGACTAAGAAGGTGTGATGCAATCATTTCTGTTACGCTTCCTTGCTTTCCTTTAGGATGCCCTGAGAAACAAATTTATAAGAAACTTTGTAATGAGCCAGTTGCATGTCGACGTGGACAAGCTCTCTGAAGATCTGCACACATATGGTAAGGATGCTGATGGTTTGTGTGACATCCATCTGTCCCCTGACTCCAGTGCTTGGATCCTGCCCCACTGGCCATGCTGTTGTTGGCGACATTACCAAATTTACCTTTACTCTCCCTGTTTCTGTTTCACTGTCCCTAACATGAAGGGCTGGAAGTAGATAGGCCACAAAATTTGTTCACACCCGGAAGTTCTCTGGTTACGGCAGGAAGGCTACAGAAAGGAAAGCTTTTCATTAGGTAAAACACATTTATTGAAAAGTAACTGGCAGATGTGCCATTTGCAAAAGTGGTAAGGATAGGTTGAATATCTCTTACTTAAAATACTTGGGACACAAGAGTTTCAGATTTGAGATGCTCTGTATACCCTTAAAGGAATAGTTTAGGGATGGGACCCAAATCTCCTTACAAAATTCTTGTAGCTACTGCATACCAGCCTGAAGATTTTTTTTAATTAACTAAAATTATTTATTTATTTTATATCTTGGCACAGTTTCCCCTCCCCCTCTCTTCCTATTCCCTCTTCCCACCTCCTCTCTGCCCCTACCTCTCACCCCACTCCTCCTCTGTTTCTGTTCAGAAAGGGGCAGGCCTCCTAGGGGTGTCAACAAAGCATGGCATGTCAAGTTGAGGTAGGACTAAGCTCCTGCCCTTGTATTAAGGCTGGGCAAGGCAACCCAGTATGAGGAGTAGGTTCCCCAAATCCAGCCAAAGCTTCGGGGACAGGCCCTGCTCCCACTGCTAGGAGTCCCTCAAGTAGACCAAGCTACACAAGTGTCACACATATGTAGAGTGCCTAGGTTGGTCACATGATTTTATACAGTAATTTTCAGTATGAAAACCAAGTTTCATGATGTGAGATTTTCTGCTTGTGGTTTCATTGGACTGGTTTGCTTTACTTTGTGATTTTTTTTTCATAATGGTTTTCTTTGCTAGGTTTCCTCTCTCATGAATTTATTTCAATTGTATTTTCCATTTATATCTTTTTGCATTCTACCTTTTTAATTGAAAGTCTGTTTTCAATGTAATTGCACATAATTATGTTTTAATTTCCTGCTATTAGCTATGCAGTTTGTCTTGTGTTGGTCTTGATTTTTTTCTCTTTGGTTTTGGTTAGTCTGCCTTACCTCTAATATTAAGTATTTTTCATTGATGATCAGGTATTTAATAGTGAGAGGTTGTAAAAAGAAATTTGCATCCCCACATGGAGGTATCTCCAGCAGATCATTCATTTCCATGATTTTGTCGGAGAGCTATGGTGGGGCCACATTCTCTTAATCCCATTAGGGCCTACTCTTCAATTTCTTTCTGCTCTTGAGGAAAAGTCCCACTATGGTAGGGAAGAGTCTGAATTGAAAAATGAGTGTTTACTAGAGTCCATATCTTTGAAAGCCAGTGAAGTCTAAGCCCCATGGGACCTCTGGACAAGTAGCCTCTTAGTTCTTTAAAAAAATTTTTTTGTTAGATTTAAAAAATTATGTGTATGAGTATTTTGCCTGTGTGTATATATGTTCACCTATTGTACACCTATTGCTTGAGTTCAGAAGAGGACATATGGTGTTTCCTGATGGTTGTGAGCCACCATGCTGGTGCTAGGGACTGAATCCAGGTCTTCTGCACGAGCAGCCAGTGTGCCTAACCATTAGGCCATCTCTCTTGCTGTAAGTTTCTTAGTTCTTAGTGATACATAACAGTAGGATGCCTGAGTGTCCATTTTGTCCAAGCTCTCCGACCTTCAAGTCTTTCCTGTATTGCTTGTTTGAAGCCATAGTAAAGATTTCCATTCTTAATGTTTATTTATTTAATGTGTGTGCGTACCATGTGTGGAGGTGCCTGCACCCACGCTTACATGCATAGCCGGGAGAAAGCCATTTGATACCCTTCACTGTTGCTCTCTGCCTTATTCCCTGGAGACAGGGTCTCTCACTGAACCTGGGGCTGGCTACTCTTTGGCTAGGCTGGCCTTGCCCCGTTTGCCTCCATTTCATATCTGCCTACCCCCAACAATGGGGTAACAGGCTTGTATGGACACACCCAGCTTTTTGAAATAGGTGTTGGAGACCTACACTCAGGTCCTCATGCTTGCAATGTACCTGAGCCATCTTCCCAGCCCTTGTCTCTAAGAAGTCTTTCATGCCTTCCAATTGTCCTTACTAGGAACATTTCTTTTTTGATATCAGGAATTCCCTCTGTGGTTTTTTATACTTGAGGATTATTATTCTATAATTAAGGGAAGTTTCTTGTCATCTTTTCTGCAACATTTTTACCTCCATTTACAAAACAATGTCATTTTATCTTTAGAGTTAAAAAAAATTATCGAAGTTTGCTTGTTGTGACAAAATCCCTGATGTAAACAGCCTAGTTCAGGAAGGCTTTATTTGGCTCATAGTTTCTGAAGTCTCAACCCATCATGACATCATGGGAGGGGTGTGGCACAACAGTTTAAATCATGACAGCAGGAAGTAGGAGAAATATCATGTAGGAAAAGGTCAGGGCAAAGGACATGCCTTGGTTTACCTACTTCCTGCAAAGACCCCTCCTCCTAGTTTTCACCTTTGCCCAATAGAGCCATCCTATTATGAATCTACCAAAAATTCGTCTACTGATTAGGTAAGAGCCTTCATGAAAATCAATTTTACTTTTTTCCCATTTGATGTATCAGCATTACAGAGACTATATAGATATCATATATAGTTTATATATAGTTATAAAATATTTATAGATTTTTATAAATACACACACACATACACACACACACACACATATATATAGTTTGCTATTGATAAATACTCATTTAATTTTGTGTATGAACAAAACTGGACTCTTTTGAGATATTTTTCAATGAAACTCATTAATTTTTTGCTCATTTGTGGGAGACCCACTGTATAAATAACAAGCACTCGAGAGGGAAGTTCATTTGTTCTAATTTCTTTGCTGTCCCCAGGACAGATCCTGGACAAGATGTTTAACCATGTGGGGGCTGGACACTTCCAGTTCTTGGGTGGTATCGTGGCCAATCTCTCTTCCTGTGTCCTGTTGGACCGATTCCAGGCAGTGGAGGCTGTTGATACCCTGGAGACCAAGGCGCGTGAACTCATGCAGCAGAACAGTTTCTTGGCCAGTAAGTACTCAGCAGAAAAATGTGCTCTCCAAGGCACCAGCTCCAATAGGTGGTCATTTTGTCCTATCTCCCTAAGCGCATCTTAAGTTGATTCAGGAAGAAGTCTTTTGTAGATAAACCATGAAATGGAGCAGAGGTATATGAGCTGAACTAGTAAAAAGATGTTCTTCATGCTGTAATGACAGGCAACTGTTCACAATCCCTAGGGCACTGCTATTCCTGTTTTTACTGTTTTGACTTCATTTTATGGTGGAATCTCACATGAGAAGCAGTGTACTCAAACTCTCTCTATCACTTTTATTTTTATCACAGTATCTGGATGGTCTGAAGTAGGAAAGAAAAATGACAATGACCAGTTAGATTCTGTTATCAATTGTACATTTATTCAGCATAAGTGTGATGTTCTTTTTGAGCAAACACTGGATTATTTTGTTGTTTGGTCCTAGGGATTTAAGCCAGGACCATGTGAAAGCTCAGTACATACCCTACTGCTAGAACATATCTTCAACTCCACAGAGTTCATTGAGGGATAAGGTGAGTTTGCTAGGGACATGGCAATATTGTAACAAAATACTACCAAGTTCAGCCTAAAGGACCTAACTGAAACTTGTTGCATTATAGTTCTGTAGACTAGAAGTCTAAAATCAAGGTGCCCATTGGTTTCCTTTGATGGCTGTTAGGGAAGGGTCTTCTGTGGGCATGTATTGGCTAATGGATACATGTCTCCTTTTGAAATTTCTTTATATAATCTATTCATGTATCTGCCCAATTGGCCCCTTTCATAAGGATACGATCATGTGGAATTAAGCCCTACTCTGAAAGCATCATTTTAACATACAACACCTTTCAAGATACCATCTTCATGGGTGGGGAGATGGATGGCTCAGTGGAAAAGACATGCTTTTGTTGTGCAACTTGAGGACCTAAGTTCAAATCCGCAGCAACCATTGCTAAAAAAAACCAAAAACAAAACAAAACAGCTGTGGCCATATACGTAAGACTGAACCTCATTGTTATGGCTGCAGGGACAGAATTGCTGGGATTTTGTGAGAGACCCTGTCTCAAGGGAATAGGAAAGTGGTGGTGGAAAAGGACACCTGATGTCTTCCTTTGACATCCACATGCATGCACATGCATTCACACGCAAGTGTGTTAACTGCACACACTCACACAAACACATGTACATTACCCCCCCCCCCCATGCTCTCTCCTAAGGTGATCACATTCTGACCTCAAGGAGTTTGCATTTTGAGGGAACACAATTTCTCTTATAATAATATTTCTACATTAAAAACAGAGAATCTATGTAACAGAGAATAACATCTTACATTTAAGCTACAAGTGATAAGTACCTGAAGATAGAGATTCTGTGCAACCAGCTGGACTCATGGCCTCAGGGAGATAATACTTGGTTATCTGATCAGCTTTGAGTAATATTTCAAGTCTATTCAAAATGTGAAATGAATAAAGTCTTTATGTTGGTAATACTACAATATGTCTTTTTTAAAATTGGAAAGGTAGCTTGGACTGTGAACTACAGGGTCTTGTTTCAATTGCCTATAGAACAGAGTATCTTATTTGATTGCCCTCCTGAGGTTGCATTCACTTACTGCATGAGTGTAAGGCTGTGCGGAATCCCAGGCCCTGCCCATTATCCTGCTCATCCTGTGTGTGGCATCTATGAGTTAAAGGACACTTTGTTTTCTTTCCTGCTACCAGGTGTCATATTTAACAGTTCCTTGGGACACAGACACATCAGATCAGCACGTCACAAATTGCCAACCCATGTCACATATACAATCCGGACCAATGTCTTATACAGCATGAGGACAGACATGATAAAAAATCCTTCCTGGAAGTTTCATCCTCAGAGTCTACCAGCTGACGGGTTTAAATATAACTACATTTTTGTCCCACTGCAAGACATAATTGAGAGAGCCATCATTGCAGTACAGACTGGGCAGGAAGCCCTGGAGCCAACGACACAGGCACAGGCAGCTCCCTACCCATGCCACACCAGTGACTTGTGAGTAGCTGTGATCAGCCAACCTTTTCTCCAGTGTCTGCCTACCAAAGAGGAATTCTGCACTTAGAAAACAGAATAAAGAAAAAAATCTTTGAGTTTCTGTACTGCCGTTTCAAAGTAAAATTTTAAAATGTCCATTCCTGCTTTTAATTTCTTAAGATTCCTTGTTAAAAAATATACTTGAATTATTTAGGCAGAATGTGACAATTGAGCTACACGCTATCTTCTGTTTCAAGTGATTCTACCCACAGAATGGAAGTCTTTGAACAGAAAATTCCAGAAAGTTCCCCAAGCAAAATGTGAATTAGCTTTGTGCCTTGAGCTATACTGAATCCATGTGAGTGGAGGGATATGTAGGCATTGCATTAGGTACAGCAAGTAATGTAGGGATGAAGCGAGTGTTTGTGTGTGTGTGTGTGTGTGTGTGTGTGTGTGTGTGTGTGTGTACATGCTCGTGCTTGCCTCCTATTTCATGTATTTGTTGATTCTGGCATCTCTGGAGATGATTACTGGAAATAAAGCCCTCTAGAAACTCAGAGGCCCCTTAATGTAATTAAATGTAGTTTTAAACCTGATTATTGGACATCTACAGCTTTCCACGAAGTCAGAATAAAGTTGATGAACATTAGTCAGGAGGACTGTGCATGTCTGGCTCCCAGCCCTACTTTTTTATTCCTGGGGAAGCAGATTCTTTCTTTGGCCTAAATCTTTGAAAAGTAGACTGGGTGCTTTGTACTATTTAGGGTGGTGAAAACTTGCATGAGGCCCTCTGTCTTGAGTCTACTGTTAGCAATCCGGGGATGTGTGGAAGTTAAATTGTGTAATTTCGCAAATAAGCTGTAATAACAGGAAGCACTGTTTAAGGCTGAATCAGCTGGCGAGGCGACTTGGAGGAGAAGCTGGGTGGTATTAGGTAAGCCAGGCAGAGAGTGCTTAGCAGATAGAGCACAGGCTCTGGTTTGCTGAGGCTCAGAGAATTCAGCATTCATTGGCACCCCTGAGTGTAGTCAGACCACAAAGTGTGCCAAAGAGGCAGAATGATAGTGCCGCAGGCTGCAGGAACAGCCTTCCTTCCTTCCTTCCTTCCTTCCTTCCTTCCTTCCTTCCTTCCTTCCTTCCTTCCTTCCTTCCTTCCTGTGATGGAAGGAGGCTGTTCCTATAAGCGCCTGCTCCCACATCAGACCCTGGGGAACAGAAAGGGTGGGTTGTTTGCTCTCCTTGTACACTGAATCTGGTGGGACTCTCAGAGGCTCCCTTGAAAGCACAGAAGGAATTGAGTGGTGAGCATAAGGTCATTAAGGGCATAATTGCATGTGAGGCTTGTTCTGAGAACAGACCAGATACTTGTCTTTCAATGATGCTGCATATAATGGCTGGTGTACACCTGACCTCTGAAGGCAGGCCTTGTCTTCAGCTGATTGGTGGCCCCTCTGTGAGAACAAGCCACCTGATTTTTTTTGTCCCCTCCTTTCTGCATAGCGATATGCCTCATCTATTATAACTCATCAGTGCATTGTTGATGACAGTGATATTATGAAACATATGGCTTGTGGTGTTGGTAGGATGAAGGCTGGACAGGGCCAGAAGGCAGATTGATTAAGTGTGTTTAGGGGCATCTTAGTGTGGTAGAGAGATCAAAGGTCAGGGACAGAGAGAGAGAGAGAGAGAGAGAGAGAGAGAGAGAGAGAGAGAGAGAGAGGGAGGGAGGGAGGGAGGGAGGGAGAGAGAGAGAGAGAGAGAGAGAGAGAGAGAGAGAGAACAAGGTCCCATTTCCACTGAGAGACTGCTGTACTAGGCAAATGGTTGATAAGACAGGAAAATTTCTTTTTTTATGTAAAGTGAAAGCTTCTCTATTTTTTCAGAGCAATGTTAGTTTTTACTTTGAACATTTTCAACATTACAAAATGTGTCTAAAGTATTTTTTCTTGTTGGAAGCAAGAGCTGAAGCCAAGAATACTGCTATCATTGGCTACGTGTCATGCACGGATGCTCCATTTAAACTCAAATGCTGAAAATGTAAGAAATAAGGTGAATTTCAAAAAAGCCCATAGCACAGTCTCCTTCAATTTCCAGAATATGTTATGAACACCATGTATAAAATCAGGGGCCATGTGTATGTGTGTAAGACATATATCCCCTCTAGCACAGTTCACAGGATAAGCCACAGGGTGACACTGTCCACCTTGACCAGAATACTCTCTGGGAAGAATAATAGACACGCTAGCAAATGTACTCATGGATAGCCGGAGGTAGCCTCAGTTTCTGCTTCTTAGCACTGTGGGAAGGCTGTGCAGGAAGCATGGAGGGAGCTAGGTGAAGGTATGTCCTCTCTACCCGCTGGTGCTCAGTTCTTGCAGATGAGAACCATGGCTACTGGAAAGCTGGAGTTAGTGCATGCTTGAGTACACCCTGAAGCCGCGAAGTCTCTTCTCTCCACCTGCTCTCTGGGATACCACTATGCAGGTCCTCCAGCCCGTTCATTTTACTTGCTTGAAGCAGCTAAAAAGTTATTTTCCCTCTCTGAAAGACAGAAATCCTGGAGACCTCTCTTTCAGATGCATCGTTCCTTTGCGTTTAGTTCCAAGATACCTGTTGTTGAAGGCTCAGTGTGCCCGCAGTGACTGAGGCAGTCTGAGATCTTTCAAGAACTCAGCCATCCAAGTAAAACTCCTAAAGCACATTTGTTCAATAATTTTCAGTAGTTCCCTGCTGCTCGCTGAACGAGTTACATATTCATTAATTTATTAATGTATTCAATGACATTTATGTGCTATTTGTCAGTCTCTAAGTTTCGGGTGAATCAGAGAAATGAACAGGTGAGAAAAATCCCTGCTCTGAGGCCACCAACAGTTCAGGGAACTCTACGATACAGTAAGGAAGAACAGTGAATTGAATTTTAATGGCAGTAACTTCCGTGGTGGTCATGAAAAGTGGGGTGGGAGGTCAGGAGTGTGAGCTGAGTTAGCCAGTGTGGTGGAGGTGGATCATACCATGAAGATAATGTTAACATAGACTTGGAGGGGTACAGAAATGTGGCAGAATATATATGTGTGGCTAGAGGCCCAGCTAGTAAAAAAAAAAAATCCCTTCGATGGGCATGGCCTGGTGTGTGTGGGGTCAGAAGAGAAGAGTGCATCAAGGCATGATGGGAGGAGGTGAGATCAGAGAGTTTGTATAGCTGCAGAGTGAAATGGGACCATGGAAGGCCTTGAGAAATGGTGATGTTGCCTGACACCTAGAGGAACAGATTTTTTTTTTTTTTTCCGAGACAGGGTTTCTCTGCGATGTCATGGAACTCACTATGTAGACTAGGCTGGCCTTGAACCTGGAGATCTGCCTGCCTCTGCCTCCGAGGTGCTGAGATGAAAGGTGTGCATCACCACTGCCTGGCTAGGAGGAACATTATTATAACCAGGGTCCAGGGCTAGGGGTTTCTGGGTTCAGTCCGGGTGCTTACCTCAAAGTAAGTAAGCAATAGTAATGTTGAAAGTCAGGAAAGAATTTAATCAAATGTGCATTCAGGGAAAATAGAATATTAACATTTTAAGTTTTAAGATTAAACAGAGGGACAACTGGAGCCATGGGTGAGAGGCATCCATGATCAGCCAGTGTTTGCTAAGATATGACCTGATTGATCATTATTTAAGTTCTGGTTGAGCAAACTGCTCCAAAAAAGTCTTCATTGTTAAGGGACAAACCAGTTTCTATGAGATGATTGCTTTTGCTAGGTGGTGATTTCATCATGGCATCAACAAAGCTGTGCTTGCTGTCTGTCGGGCTCTGCTGTTTTGGGGGTTTAAGTTGACTGCTGCTTCAGGATAGAGACCAGAGACTCCTGGGTGCCTTTTAGAGGGTCTGTGATGGTGCATTTTGAAAACTGGTTGTAAGAAATTGTAGTTAATCTTGTCTTTGTGCCTTCAGCCCCGAAGTAGGATGAGATAAGTAGGATGAGATAGGTTGTGTACCACCAGTTTTTAGACAGATATTCTGAGTGCTAAAAATTCCTACATGCAGAAACCCCAAAGTTAAGGAGGAAGATGGAAAATAAAGGCAGAGATGTTTCTACTTTCCTGCAGGTGAAACTTAGGAATCAGGTTTTTTTGTTTGTCGTAGTTTTTTTTTAGACAAATGGTACCTGTGAATAAATTAGAACCTTGGTTAATAACCCTCTGAAGTTTTTTTATAAATGGGAAGAGATAGTGATTGATAGATGCAGGGGAATTAGAGAAGAAGGTGGTCTATTTTCTATTCTTTTTCTTTTCCTTTTAAAAGCCATGTGACAATAAGACTAATCTAATAAGAAGGAAACACTGATGATGTGTAACACAGGAGGTTGGTCATTATGACCTTGAATAATTGAGGGAGAAGAGACCTTGACAGGTGGAGAACCCAGCTACAGGCAGGAAGGTGGCAATCCATCCCTGACAAGTCAGCCTGTTTGACTTTCTCCAGCTGAGAATCTCCAGTTTTCATTGAACACCTCTTCTCTCTGACCCTGTTTCTCTCTTCATGTCGTCTCAGCCATCAATCCATGGAGTACATATTTTTGAGAGGGATGAGCTAAGAAGTGATTTGAGACTGTAGAGATGGACAGGAGAGGGGCTGTGTACAAGTCACACATATGCAATCATCACAAAGATAGTTTAGAAATATATATATTTATATATATATATTTATACTTATTAAGAGCTGCTTCATGATTGAAATTATAGTGTATTTCATAAACACACAGGATCTCAAGTGTTGTCACATGGCTTTGAAGGGTAAGACAGGGCACTCATTTTCTTCCGTTTCTTCATACTGTTTTCCTCAAAAGCAACAATAATGATGCGTTCCCTTTTTACAATGCTATTCATTTTCTAAGAACCTTATAGACAGAGCTAATGAGATTGATAGTTAGGCCACTTCTCAGAAGTCTCACAGTATCTTCAGGCTCTTTAGTCCATTTCTTCAGTGGACTATCAGTTGCTTCTTCCTTAGGCATTTTCTGTAAGAGCCTTTGTCCTTGGGGTGCATTTTGCTCCCGCGGGTTGTAATTTATGCCACTTCTTAACATGGTATGTGGGAAAGTTTAGACATATGTGGTGATTTGGTGATCAGAAGAGGAGTTGGTGCACATACAGTGCCTCAATGCCAGAGATGCTGTCTTGAAATAAAAGGCTTAGTTCTATTCAATGAAGCATAGTCCCAGTCAAAGTTCTAACCAAACACATGGAACTCTGTCTCTGAGCACCTCCTTCACTGACATACTCGTTCTTCCATTAATTTGTTAAAAAAAGATTTTTCTTGAGTCTACTGTATGGTACATTTTTCTTAGCCTTAGGGAGGATATAAGTATGAATAGGATGTGGGTTTCGCTTACTGCTTAGCACAGCAGGTAATGTACATCCATGACTCATTAGGAGAAGAAAGGCCATAAGACACAGAGGCTCTGTGAGTGGCAAGGGGAATGGTTAGTCCACACTGGTAAATCCCAGAGGACTGTACCATAAGGGGAAGTGTGATGACCTGGGGGCATCTTAAAACCCACCTCTTTGAAGATCCTGGAACCCGGGGGCAAAGTCTTGCTTCCTAAGGGTTTGTGATCACTTTTAAGCTCCTGAGATCTACTGATCTTCCCACACTGGAATGCTGAAATAATTGGACCAACCCTCCCCTCCCACATTTATGCCCTGGCTTTGCCACTTGCTAATCCTAGGACCTTGAGAATTAGACAAGTGATTTGAATTTTGAATATCATCTCCTCCTCTTGAATTGCATGCTAATCGCTGTTCTGTTGACCTCATTAGCTAGTGCAGAGTAGAACAACAAGCTTGAGGAAAACCCAGTCCCATGAAGCCACAAGACGCCTAGCAGAGCACTCACTCTACCTGGCAGCTCTCTTTGTCAGAGGACTGCAGTGACTGGTGGAAGCCTCTTTTACCTACCGATGCTGAAAGTCAGGGCAGATGTGATGGTTTCATCCGGTGTTAGATTCAGAGAACAGCGGCTACAGTCAGTCTCTTCTTTTCTTCCAGAATTTTCTGAGTGAGCTATGGGAAGAATGAAAAGAAAAGTGAAGTAAGAATGTCAATAAATGTCTGTGCTTGGGTCTGTCAAAGTTGGTCAGTGCACAGAGTCTCTGTATGAGTCACGGGGCTGATGCAACCTCTTCTTATCCTCTCCTCCATCTAGGTCACAAGCCATGGATCACTTAAGTTGATCATGTTGGGGAGGGTCATGGAAGATAGAAAGCTTACAAATAGCTGAATACGAGTTCTAGAAGGGAATGAGAAGGAGAAAGGAAGAGAGTGAGAAGCAAGAGGCAAGGTTACTGTTACGTCTTAGTGTTTATCCCCATTGTGTTCTAGGCTCTCCTAGGGTTGGTAAGGGCTGGTCCTAGGTAGTACAACTGATGGAGTGGGACATAGTAACAGAGTGGAGAGGCACAGGCAGATTCAAGGGTAATGTGGGAAATGAGTCCTGGGCTGCTGCCACCAATCCACATTTGAATCAAACTCCTGTATCCTGCATGACAAAAACCACAGCAGGTTTCCCTGTGTAGCACCTTCTGATGCCAAGACTTCCCCTTAGTATGCTCATCCTGTCACTTTTTCTTCTGTGAACTCTGCATAGTGCTAACACAGCCAAGCAACACGTACAATATCACAAAGAAGCGCTATTAAAAGTAAATCAATGAGGTGCCACTTGCAGAAAATAAATGGTGACAACTTGATGTTTGTGAAGATCAGAGTATCTTTTAAAACAGGCTTAAATGCATAAGAAAGTTTTACTTTAAATTGTGGAGTCCATTTATAGTGCTTTTCTGTGTGCTTCAGAGTAGGGATAAATACAAAGAAGATTCTGCAACGTATTAGTTTGATACATGCTCTTCTGATAATAGACCAAACCTATTTCTGAAGTGACTTAGACATCCTGACTGTATTATATTCTTTTTTTGTTAGTTTTGCCAATAAATGATTATCAATAGCAGAGAAAAATACTTCACGTTGTATTAGGTCTGATCTCTGTTGCTGTAAAAATACCTGAAGCTGAATAATATATACGAGTTTATCAGCCTCACAGCTTTGAAGGCTGGAAATCCAAGTTTGGGTGGCTCTGTCAGTTGGTTCCTTGGTGTAGTCCCCAAGGCTGTGTCCTAACATGGGCCAGGAATCAGAAGGTAATCTTCAAAACTTCTTCTCAGCGCACAGATTGGTAGACACATACAGTTTTTGAATTTCAGCTCTGAATTCCTTCCCATCGTTAAGATTCTAGAGTGGTAAGGATCTGAAATAATGAAGTTGTTTCTCTGTTCCGTATTCTGCTTCCTCAGCCTTCATCTCACCTTTTGTTGTCTTCCTTGATGTTCGTAACTTACTTCTGTCTTAGTAGCTACTTAAGTAGTTTCTCCTATTTCATTATGTAAGCCATTTTCTTCATCATACACTTTTGGTTGTTATTATTATATTAATGTAATCTTTTCTTTCAAGATTAAAAAAAATTCCCCCCTCTACTCATTTAAAGAAATAGTTTAACTCTTCTTGCAAAACAAAATCAAATATAATACTTTGGATACATCACATTTTTTTCAAACTGACATTTAAAATGAATTTTAATTTCAACAAAATAGGGGTAAAAGGAAGGTTTAATGTTTGTGTTATTTTCTGAAGGAATGGGGAGCCCCCAGTGCAAACACCGATACATAGGACTGCACCTTGGTGTGGGAAGGGGATAGAGCTTTGCTGCTGTGCTAGGGTGAGAGAGATGTGAGAGGCGGACTGTGAGAAGGACCAGCATCCAGCCCACTCCAGTCCTCATTCAGGACATGGGAGATTCGAATCGCAATGGAAGCTCCTTGTAACACCATGATGAATTTCATCTCCTTACTCAACTGCAGTTAGCACTTAATAAATGGTAATCAAGCACCAAGAATAATTATCCTGCTATGTTTTCCCTCCAAAAAGGAAACTTGCTAACGATCCCAGTCTCTTTCATATACATCACATTTTTTCTTCTTCTTATGGCTTTAGTTTACACTTGCCCCACGAAAAAAAGATAAAAACAACAACAACAAATTTTTCTTTAAAAACAAATGACAATAACAAAAACAAAAAATAGTCATAGGAAATAATACCAGGATAAAAAATGAAATAAGAGATACAGCCAAAGGATTCTTCTGGTTTTTTACATGAAGCCAACAACTATCACCTAACAGGCTGGGAGCCAAATCACACCACAAAGTCAACACATGTTGACTCTCACTGGAGATGGAGAACATGGTAGATGCTAGAACTTGCCCAACAGCCTTTGTCCTAAATAGGCACTTCAACGTAGCAAGTCTTCTTTCAGATTATAAAAGGTTTTTCTTTACTTACCCACACCTGGCTATTGGGCTCTGCTCTTTCAAGCAACTGATTGTGTTGTCCTTCACCAGAAATATAATCTTTTGTATCATCTTTTAAAATTTTTATTGAAAAAGATTTCATGTAATATGTTTTGATCATGTTTTCCCCTCTCTTAATTCTTCCCAGGTGCTCCTCACCTTCCTCCCTACCAAACTTCATGTTCTATCTCTCTTTAGAACAAAGAAAGACAAAAATAAAAACAAGAAATACACACATACACACACACACACAATTCCCACAAAAACACACAAATGGAAATTAAAATAAGCAAAGGCCAATAAAACAAACCAAAAACCAAAAACTAAGAAACCTAAACAAAGCAAAATGAGGCAAAAGGTCTACAAAAATATCATTTACTTCTTTTTGTGTTGGTCAAGTGGTCCTGGGTATGGAGCCTGCCCTGAAGTGTGGTTAATACAATGGAGAAAACTGATTTTTTCTTTGTCAATGAGTATGAACTTGGTTAGGAGTGGAGGCCTGTGTCTGCTTTCCCATCATCTCTGACTCTTAACAATCTTTCTGCTTCCTCTTCTGCATAGATCCCTGAGCCCTGAGTGGAGGGACTTGATAAAGACATCTCATTTAGGACTGAGCGCTTCAACATCTCTCGTTTTCTGCACATTGACCACACTGTGGGTCTCTGTGTTCATTCCTGTTTTCTGCAAGAAGCAGCGTCTCTGACTGTGTTGAGTGAGGCAGTGACCTATTTTTATAGCAGTGTTTCATTAGAGGTCATTTAATTGCTATGTTCCTTTAGCAGAATAATAGCAGTGGCTATAATAATAGCTTGGTTATAGCTTGTGATATAGGTTTTCCCCTAAAGGCCATGACCTATGTAGTCTCAGATTTTGGCCACTTTAGCGGTATCAGGTAGGGTTTCCATCTCATGGAGTGGGCCTTAAATCCGATCAGAAAGTGGATGATTACTCCTCTAACAGTTGTGGCATAATTGCACTAGTGGGTCTTACAAATCAGTCACTTTCATAGGTTACAGGTTTGTAGCTAAAAGTACTGATCACTACCTTTTCCCTCTGATAGCATGAGGTGTACCTTCCTGTAAAATGAATGTTAGCCAACAGGGGTGAATCTTCTAGTTAGACACAAGATCAACTTCGCCATGTTTGATGAGATATGGAAGTGTTGTTCAGCAATAGGGCCTTACCATTAGGCTGTGAAGAACAACTGATAGCCTTGGCTAGAGCCTGTGATATTTGAGGGTTTCCCTGGTGTTACTTTGGTGAATGATTCAACATGTAACCAATTACTGGCACTACAGGTTGTCATAAGATATCTAGTCAGGGTATTATCTCTTCTATTATTTGGTGACTACATTTAGATTCCTTTCATCTATGTATATATTTAGGAAGCTTCTACAGGAGTAGGCTTCCATATGGCTTTTCAAGTGTGTGTGTGTGTGTGTGTGTGTGTGTGTGTGTGTGTGTGTGTGTGCGTGCGTGTAAAGATTTTATTTATTATGTATAGTGTTCTGCCTGCATGTATGCCTGCAGGCCAGGAGAGGGCACCAGATCTCATTGTAGATGGTTGTGAGCCACTATGTGTTTGCTGGGAATTGAACTCAGGACCTCTGGAAGAGCAGCCAGTGCTCTTAACCTCTGAGCATGAGCTCATTTGTTTTGTTGATCTTGTGGTAAAATGAAGTCTCAAAGTAGTTTTAATTTGTGTGTTTTTCATAGCTAAGGATGTTGAGCATCTCTTTAAGTGTTCCTCAGTTGTTTGTGTTTTACCTGTTAGGAACTTTCTGATTAGAGCTATGTGAGGTTCAACATGTGATTTTAGCTGTAGTCATATTTCTTTTATGAACTTGGGTACATTTGTGTTTGGTACATAGATGTTTAGAACTGCAATGTCCTCTTGGTAGATTTACTTTCTTCTATCATGAGTATGTACTCTTTTCCTATTTCTTCTGAATAGTTATGGTTTGAAGTCTATTTTGCTAGATATTAAAATGGCTATACTTGCATGCTTCTTGGGGCAATTTACTTGGAATCCCATTTTCTATTCTTTTACCCTCAGACGATGTTGATGAGGTATGCTTTTTGCATGCAGCAGAAAGATGGATTCTGTTTCCTAATCCAATCTGTTAATCTATGTATTTTTATTAGGAAATTGAGACCATTAATATTGAGAGTTAATAACGAGCAGTGTTTATTTATTCCTGTTATTTTGTTGTTATAGTATGGGTTCTTCCCCATGCTTTTGATTTACTGTTCTGGGATTATTTATTCTTTTGTCTTCTTTGTTCTGTACGCTTAATGTTTTGATTATTATGTATCATGGGGAATTTCTTTTCTTTTACTTTCCATTTGGTGTTCTATATACTTCTTGTACCTTGATAGGAACTTACTTCTTTAGATTGGGAAAATTTCCTTCCTTAATTTGGTTGAAACTATTTTCTGTGACTTTGACTCTGATTTCTTTTTCTACTTCTGTCCCTATTATTCATAGGGACGTATGTCTTTTGAGAGTATCCCAGACTTCTTGGAAGTTTTGTGCCTGGGTTCTTTTAAGCTGAACATTTTCTTTGACTGAGCTGCCTATTTCTCCTACTTTGACTTCAACACATGAGACTTTCTTTTCCATGTCTTAGAATCCATTGGTGAGGTGTATCTCTGTGGATTTTTTTTTTGTTGTTGTTTAGCATCTTAAACTTTTTATTTCAAGTTTTAGTTTACTCTGGGTTTTCTTTAATGATTCTCCTTTGTTAAATTCTACTTTCATGTCTTGAATTGTTTTCATTATTTCTTTCAACTCTTTGTTTTCACAGACTTCATTAACAGATTTGTTCATATCCTCTTTAAGGTCCTTGAGCATAATCACTGTTTGGATGTCCTTGTCTTGTTTTTCAGCTTTGTTGCATATCTTGGGGCCTGCTACAGTGGGGTTAGTAGCTTCTGGTGGAAGCATATTGTTTTGACCATTCCTGTTTATGTTTTTGTGCTGGGATCTAGGCATTTGGAATTATGTTTGAGGTATTTCTTCTTGTTGATACCTGTTCTTTGCTCTCTGGGTCCTAGGCAAGCTTAGTGGCTGTGGGGGTCCCTGATAGAGAGTCCTTCTTTGGGCCTGGGTGTCCTAAAGGAATGGACATAGGCTAGAAGAGAAGGTTCAAAGGGGCTATGGGAAATATCTCAGAGGACAAGGGCTATACCAAGAGGTGATCTCCTCAGGGAATGGAGCTGGGGTAAGAGGAGAGGCTCCTACAATCAGGCTACTATAGGGCTAAGGGCAAATTTGGAGAAACTATAATGGAGAGCAGAAAGGACAGTGATAAAACACCAAGCTGCTCAGTGGGAGGGACTGGGAGTCCCTAGTAGAAGGCATTGAGTGGGAGCTGAGACCAGGGAACATAGATGGGCTACATTAGAAGACTGAGAAGGTCAGTAGGAAAGAGCTATGCTGGGACTTCAGCAAGAGGCAGAGTCCCAGAAAATGGAATGGGCTTGGGAGAAGGGGATCCTGCAAGTAGGCTGAGTAAGAGTAAGCTTGAAGACATCTTAATGGAAGAAGGATAGTAAAAATCACCTACACCAGTCCCTCCCAGTGGGAACACTGGTGCTCCCTGGTAGAAATGTTTCTGAGGATTTCTTGTGTGACTGGCACACAAGGACAGAGACAGACTAGAAGAGAGGGCTGATGGGACTTTTCTACTGTTAAAGACATAGATTGCCTTGATTTTAAATATGGAAAAACACAGACTTTGATTGTGGCATGTGGGAGTCCCTGCAAATGGCTGGCAGAAGAATTATCTGTGAGAGGCAAGAAGGAAATGTGGTTCAGGACAACTTAGTTAGCCAGTGTTGATTCAAATGCCTAGAGTCTGACCCTGATTTTTGACATAGGTAAGCATAGAACAACTTTTGAAAAAAGTTTCCGCAGGACAGTTATCACAGCAAAGCTTAAGACATAACTACATTGGAACTCCTTTGCAAAGTACATGTCTTTTGCAAAGTGTCTGTGACCTTTTCCACAAGAATGGATTCTGTTGGCTGAGAAATACTTGCTCAGGATAAGGGTCTAGGGAGGAAGGGTCTGGGATAAGCACAAGAGTAGACTCTTTTGCAAAGTATCTGTGACGTCTTTCAGAAGAATGGTTTCTATTGACTGAGAATGCTCAGGAGTCTGGGGTAAACATAATAGTCTGGGGGATTCAGTGAGGCCTGGCTCTACGGATAGTAAAAGATCACCAGGTTATTAACCACATCCAATCCCAGCTATCCAGGTGGAAACAGATATAAATCCCTTCTATTACAGAGAAAAGCCTACAAATTTAGTATTGTTCCTTGTGCTATCTATGAGCACGAGGACTTCATGCTCTCTACAGTACATATATTAATTTATCTTTACTATTTTTTTCTCATTATATCTTATCCTTCCACCTGCTTGTCAGATTATTCCCCCATGTCCCAGAATTCAACACTCCAATCTTCAGTTCCATCTTGACTTCCATTTATTAGTATTTTATTCTTGAGATCCCCTTCTCAGGTGACTCAGATGACTCTTATGCATCAAAATGTCAGTTAAAACTAAGTGGTACATTCTATCCCTTGTTATTTTGGCACACAAACACACCACCTTTAATCCATAATCTTTTATTCCTTGTTCTTAAGATTTCATGTTAATATCGTAATACAAAACAGCCCAACTTTTAAAATTCCCGTAGTCCTTAAATTTTTCAATACTTTAGAAGTCCAAGGTCTCTTAAGTGTGGGCTCCAGTAATTAAAACAAAAACTTTATTATCCCAAACAGGAAGACCCAGAACCACAATCAGATACAAGCAACCCCCAAGTCTCAGTTTATGTCTAAATTCTGTAGCTGAACATTCAACATCTGCCCACCACCACACCTTTCATAGTCTTTGAGCTCCAAAAGGCTTGGGAGGTTCCATTTTCCAGCATTGCCTTTCACAGCCTATATAGCTTATGCCATAGGCTTAGGTTAGCTCCAGTTAATACTTACCACCGGTCCTTCTTGGATGTCACATGGTCCTGGAATCTCTAATGCCTTAGGGTTTCCAAAGCAACTAAGATTGCACCTTTACCAAAGGCCTCTTCTAGCATTTTCAGAGAGACTTCAGCTCTGCCACACAGTGCCAAGACCTAACTGCTCACCATGACTCCTTCCTACCTTCAGAGCTGCTGGGACCTGGGTGACTCTCACATACTATTTGCCACATTCTTCTGTGAGCTTGAAATGCAACCCATCTCCATGCACTGACTCTAAGGAAACACTTTCCTACTTTCCCAGTGAAACTCAGATTTCACCTAAATGGCAATAATCTCTTATTACTCACAGCTATTTTTTCAGCCCTGACCGGCACCCTGTTGTCCAGACAAAGCACATACTCTTTTCTAGCACACTTTACTCTTTCTGATGGCCCCATGGATACATTTATCTCTCTTCTCAGTGTGTAGGATTCCTTCAAGTACTTTCTTTGGTATTGGCTTAGTGGTTATGACTTCCTTTACTTTGTGTTTGTCATGAAAAACTATGTTTCTTTTCCATTCGATTATAAAGGATGGCTTTCTAGATACAGCAGTCTTTTGGCAGTTCCTGTCTTTTGTGGCTTGGATGCTGTGCTGTGTCTTCCTGGTTGTTGTCATTTTTGTTGGGAGACGTACTATTATTCTTTTTTTTTTTTTTTTTTTTTTTTGGTTTTTCGAGACAGGGTTTCTCTGTGCAGTTTTGCACCTTTCCTGGATCTCGCTCAGTAGACCAGGCTGGCCTCGAACTCACAGAGATCCGCCTGGCTCTGCCTCCCAAGTGCTGGGATTAAAGGCGTGCACCACCACCGCCCGGCCGTACTATTATTCTAATGAGTACACCTTTATATGTAATTTGGCGCTTCTCTCTTACAACTTTTAATGTTCTTTCTTTGTGTCTTAACTGTAAAATGAAGTGGGGAGGTTCTTCTCTGGTCTTGTCTGTGTTATTGTATTATTGAATATATTTTCCATATCTTTATCTTATTGCTTCTATGGAATGATTCATGAATTTGATCTTTTAGATGTCAATCTCACTCCTCTGTTTATATTTTCTTATTATTTTATCTTTATGGTTGTCTTTAGGGCCCAATGTCCATTTTTCTATTGCTGAGGTTTTCTACTGAGTTTTTATTTGACTCATTGATATTTTCATTTCTAAAACTTGAATTTGATTTTTTTCAGGATTTTTGTCTTTTCTATTGAATTATTCATATTGTATATTTTCCCCATTTCATTCAACTATTTATGTACCTTTTCTTTGAATTCATTGTAGAGTTTATTCATGTTATCTTTTATTTCATTGACTCTTCTTCATATTTTCTAAGTATTTTTTAGTTTTGCTTATACGTATATGTGTGGTGGTGGTGGTGGTGGTGGTATGTGTGTGTGTGTGTGTGTGTGTGTGTGAGTGAAAGAGCTTGTAGAATCCAGAAAAGGGTGTCAGAGCCCCTGGACCTGGGGTTACAGGTGTGTACTAAGAACTGAACTTGGGTTTCCTCACATGAGGGGTCAGGGCCTAACTCAAGTCATCAGGCTTGGTGGTGGTGCTTTCACCTTCGGAGTCATCTAATCTGGCCCCCTTCTGAACCACTCTTTCATCTCAACTAGTCCCCTTCTTACTTTCATGACATTTTTCTTTCGTCCACTGAGTTTAATTAGGATTGCCTGTACAAGCATGTGTAAGGGAATGTTTACTTAAGCGTGGGCAACTCACCAAAGCTATCTCACTAGAGAAAATAGTCCTTCCCTCCCCTGGCAACCATTGACTGCCAAGAGCTCCTCAGGAAAGGGTGGGACTATGTGGTGCTTCAGGCATTCATGGTGGAATGTTGAAGGGCCAATTTTGTACTGACCTGTGGTCCACATAGCTGGTACATGTTCTTGATTGGAAAGGCTGTGTGCTGATGAACAGCAGTGTTGCACAGCAATCCTCCTTTCATATTCTTTCTGTCTTACATTCTTTCTTATGTTTCCTTAGGCTTTTTTGTCTCCTCTTAAAAGATGGACCTTAGAAGGCATGATATAGGTGTTTGTTTATGGCTGCGTACATGACATAACTTATTCTCAAAACACTGACTAAATATAAGTCTTTGCATTAACCTTTCTCCACCTCAGGAGTGTCTCTACTCAAGAATGAGAGCAGCAATAATCTACGGGTAAAAACATAAATATTTAGAAGGCAGTTTGACATGATCATTCAATAAACCAATAGTAGTACAGTCTTCCTTAGGGCCTATGAACTCTCTATCAGTAAGGTTTTGTCTTAGGTTACATACAGATCAAACATGTATTCCCACTGAGCAGGCCTTAAATCCAACCAGAAAGTAGTTGTTATCCTTAAAGGAGCCATGCCACTATTGTACCAGTAGGTACATTTTGCCTGGCATGTCAATCTTGTAGCATGGAAAGTCCACAACTGGGGAAGACCCTGGTTAACTTTTCTCCAATAGTAGTGTACATAGCATATTCAGGTATTACGTAGGTTAGCCAGCTGGGAGACAGCTTCCAGCTCAGTTCCAGCAGACCATTGACAAACATTGCACCACTGTGCCTTAGACCTTGTCATCTTTAATCACTTGTCCTGGTTCATTCTTCCTCTGAAGCATCTCTGGTAATTAGCACCTTGTTTAGCACCAGAGTAGGGAAGACAATTCTGTACCAGACTATGGCTCCAACCAGATGGCATGGAACTCTCTGTAGCTCTCACTCAGTTTGTCTCTTCTAAACAAGAGGGATACCTTCTGCAAACCAGCTCTCATCCTATAATCCTTTAACACTTGCCCTAGGTTCCCAGCATGAGCCACTGTCACTAGACAGGATCATAGTCACTAGAGTTGTCTGACTGCTGACTTAACATGAAGCTTTTTTAAATGGCTTCTTGCTAAGCTCTGGTCAAATGCTTGCTCTGTAAGCATGGTAAGGTTTTCCCAGCACTTAGGTGCTATGCTGAGAGCAGGATTCTTCTCCGCTTTGGCTGCAAATCTGTTCAGTGATGACTCCACTGTTAACTGTGGTTTTTGAGTCTCTAGTTTTTCATTTGGTCTCCAGTCCCACTGATGTATGCAATTGTTTTGTTCCTTGTGGAGCATTTCCCCAGCTGAGTTCTGCTCTCTGAATTCTCTGGGACTTGAAGTATGGTGCTTGTTTTCTGAGGCTCCCTCTGTCTTTCACCTGGTTACTGACTTTGGCTCTTGCACTTACTCTTCAGGTAGAGCTAAGACTTCTCGAACAGATTCATTCTGTTCTACTCTCTTGTGTTTTCTCTTTCCTTGCTGTGGGCCTTAAGTACCTTTCTGCCTTCACCAGACTCAGAGGATGGATACTCTCCAACTATCCAGGTCGCTTTCCCTAGATTCTTGCAGTTGTTATGTGTCCTCTGTTTTCTAACTCCTCCCATGAACTATAAATACATTTGATCACTGAGTACTCTAGTATACGTTCTATAAGGCATATGAAATCTTCGAATGTACAGATTTCAATGTTGGCAACATTGGGTTTTTTTTTTTTTTGACTCTTTAGCTTTATGAAGTCAATTTTTTCCATCACTGTTTTTTTCTTCTTTAGGGACTTCTGTCATGAATTTCTTCTTCCTATGTCTTCATTCATAGAATATCACTAATTATTCAAAGCTCTCCATTGCTGTTTCTTTAGATGTACTTTTCTAGCTGTCTTCCATCTCCACATGTGTTCCACAGAGAATCAAATTCCTTTGTATTTTTTCAATTTCACCATCACGAAAGTTATATTTTTGTCATCTATTCCTTTCCAAGTCCTCACAGCTCACATTTTTTTTTGTCTTTCGATTTTCTCATTACCATATCACTTAATTCTAATAACTCTCTGCCTAATGGTTCTCATAAAGGCTTTGCCTTACTAAATATTTTCAAGCAATGCATCCACCATTTTGACCTCCCCAGATTTTTACTATACATTCTTCCTTCTTTAGTAATCATGCAATCTCAATTATCCCTTTGCTTCTTGGGTAGATGTTGTGCTAGAGGTCTGTTGCTTTGGTTGTTACTTCTCTAGAACAAACTGGTAATTCCTGAGTGGGCACCTGAAGGATGTCCAGTTGGTATGTGGAGCAGATGACATTAGCTGCCCTGCCACACAACTGAAAAGCTCTCTTTCAATTGCAACAAAAATTTCTATGGACCGCTAACAAAGTTCTTCTTATTCTGTTTTCTTGAAATAGGAAGTAGAAGTTCCTTGACAAATAATATCGACTTAATGTGCAGCTTGACGCCCATATACAATGCACCATTGTGCATATTTTCCCTTTAGAGTGTGCTCTTGAAGATGCACGTACAATCTTCAAAGGGCAAGCTTTGCTTTTGAAATCTTTCTTATGTGCTTAGCATGGATGAGTTCTATGTGAATGTGACTGTTTTTGGCCTGCTTTTCTCATACTTGAATGTCCTTTTCATGCCTTAAAAAAAATTCACATGTACATTTTTCTCTCCTTCTTGTTGATTTTTGGAGTAGTTCCCAGGAGCAGATAAAAAGTCATGTCTTACAATCTCCATTTTTTAAATTCTATTCCCTTTTTCTTGAATAGCTTTGGTCAGCCACTGTGTGAGATATTTCACATGCTGTAGGCACTAAGACAGTTACTCTAAGATCTCTGGCTGCTGCAATTCTGAATCTCTCTTAAATTCTCTGTAATAAAAACTCAGTGATCCACATGACACAGAGCATGGGATCCTGGCCATTGTGACTTATGGGGTTAGCTGTGTGTACTTGTTAATATTTGGACTCAATACTTGTGAAGGCAGAGTTCAGATGTCACCTCCTTCAGTGCTGCTAAGTAAAAATAAAGAAGTTTATGAACAAGCAGCCATTTTTACCCCTCCCCCATCAAATAGATTCAATATTGGTTATTTTCTATTTTTGGGTCCTAGGAGCATCTTCTTTGTGCCAAATTTTGTTATCCTTGGAGAACAGATGGTGGTTGTTTACTGTACAGGTATATATATATATATATATATATATATATATATATATATATATTCATGACACATGCCTAGCTATCTGTTTCAAATACTACGAAAATAATAACCACCCTCACCAAGAGGACTACAAGACTGAAAAATCTTTAGCTGTCTATTCTCTGCAGCAAAATGTTCTGTCACTGAGTATACCCCTAACTGTTCACAATACACACTTGCTGCATAGTATGCAAATTACTGCATTTAATCTCAAAATACCACGTGACTCATGACATCAGAAGCTCAGAGAAACTGCTTTATGTAGCCAAGTGAGTAAACACTGAGGTTAACTCCCTTTTGTGTATGTTCATTTATACATGAACAAGTATGTGACTTCTCTCTGTAGCAGGCCTTGGTCAAGAGCAAAGGCCCAGTCCCTTAAGGCCACATTCTCCTGTGTGGAGAGCTCAGGCTCTCCTGGCTCCACAAGAAGGCCAGGACTTTAAAGGAGAAGCCTGAGTCAGGTTCAGGCGGCTACCATAGCAAGAACCTAGGCAGACATTTATCTTCAGGGTCAACATCATTAGTGGTCCCTTTGTCTCTTGTCTAGATGCCTTCAGAGCTGATACGATTTCCTACTCTCTGTAGGCCTCTCTCCCCATGTTCCATTGTTTACATTTCAGTGTGTTCTTTCTCTGCTGTCTTTCCTGATGTTATATTCTTCTCTTCATTAACTAAACTTCAGAACTGACTTTGATGTGTGAAACCCTGCACATCTGGCCAGGCTAGGGCTCTGACTGCATCTCCTGAGTCATGAGCACCTTGCCAGCTCTCACCACTGCCACTTGCACCTTCGATTCTTCATGTCTTCTTGCAGTTACCCTGGTGGTGACTCATTTCTGTCTTTATATGCTCTTTGCTCAAGTGTGTCTTTATTGATACTTTGCCTTAAGCCCTGTCTGAATGGCCTCTTTTCTCAAAACTGTTGTTCTCCCTCCCAGTAGTTACTACTATCTGACATCCTGTGACAGACTTCTGCTAAGTGGCTATTTTATCTCTCTTGGCCCCCTGCAATGGTGTCCTTCATAGCAGGACCTTTTGTGCTTGGTTCATGCAAGTATCACAGATGAAGTGATATGGCTTGTGTATTCAGTGGGTCTTTGTTCAAATACAATTACCTTGTGGATTTAGAGCTCACCTAGGGGTAGAAATCAGAGGGCCTGGAAGTCATCCCATGGTTCAAATGGAAAAGTCCATATAAAAGGACAGGCGAGGGAGAAGTTGTTAGTTATAGTATCTGAAAAGTGGCCCAGCAGTGGTGGAGAGCACAGAAGTTGTTCTGGCAGCTGACAGAAGAGAATGAAAGTGTGATCACTATTGTCAAGCAAAGTTGAGATATCACAGAAGGAGAAAAACTATCAACTTTTGTTGGATTTGGCACACACCTGTCATCAATGTCCCCATTGTGCTTTAGAAATGGAGCCCAGTTAGAGTAGGTGGGAAAACAGAAAGGCAGTTAGAGTAGGTGGGAATGTACAAGTTGGGCAAATAGAAAGGGTGAGAGACACTAATTTGCCAGTTTCTATATGTTTCATAAATGATTATATATGATCAATTGTTAGCATTGATTGAAAACACATAATGGTCCCAATTAACTGGGAAGAATTATAGCCCCAAGTCAATGGCCTGTTTCATATCTCTGACCTGCTCTGTCTAAATCAGGTGCCAAAAGTCAGACAATGGCTACTTGAGGAGCCTTGAGCCCCATGCCTTTGGCATGATACCTTTGTGTATCTGCACACTTGTAAATCTGAATGCCAATTGAAGCTGCAATGCCTTGGTTATAGGGCTTTCGATATACCACTTCTTTTTTTTTTTTCCAATATGGTTTCTCTGTGTAGCCTTGGCTGTTCTGGAACTCCCTGTAGACCAGGTTGGCCTTGAATTTACAGAGATACGTCTGCCTCTGTCTCCCG
This sequence comes from Peromyscus eremicus, assembly GCF_949786415.1. Taxonomy (NCBI): domain Eukaryota; kingdom Metazoa; phylum Chordata; class Mammalia; order Rodentia; family Cricetidae; genus Peromyscus; species Peromyscus eremicus. Next base: position 20,726,873 of record NC_081426.1, on the reverse strand, counting down.
AGTTCTGGGATTAAAGGTGTGTACCACCACGGCCCGGCTTGATGTCCCACTTCTTGAGGTGATCTGTAACTTGTAAAAAAAAAAAAAAATACCTGCAACTTGTAAAAAAAAATACCAAAACCTGATAGAGGCATAGACCTTATTATATTCATGATCCTGAGTCAGCTCACCTTGCTTGCCCTTGATCTCACTTGCTTTTGGATATTGATTGAATTTATTATACCCTGACAGGTTCCTGAACAACGTTGGCTTCTTTTTCCCACTGATTATGATGTTGACTTGGATGGTGTCTGTGGCCAGCATGGTCCGGAAGCTGGTTTATGAACGAGAGATCCAGATAGAAGAGGTAAATGGCATTGATATTGCCTCTGGGATCATAGGAGAGGATTTGGGGTATGGCCCTCCAAGTGGATCACCTGGTCTTCCTCTTTATTCTTCCTTCCCTTTGCTGAACTCCTCCTATCCTCTAGCTGAGTCTCCCTCCAAGGAAGACTCATTGTTTTCTATGGGAGTTGGAAGGGTTGTCAAAAAATGATAGATATTTTTGATTGAGACAAAAGGAAATCCAACAATAAGTACATGAGATTAGAGGAACAAAGCCACTGTTGCTCATTGGTAATTTTTATAAAACATCACCTTCCACCTTCTTTTCTGGTTCAGATTTATACAAAAAATTCTAATATTTTCTTGTCCTAATATTAAAATTTGAAAATGTCAGACAATCTTGTTTAAGAATGAGTTTGTAAGAGCATCTGGTGAAGATGTGATAGCCTGTTCATCTTTCCAGAATAGTGAAGGCAACTAATAATTGGCATTCATTGTTTGATTACTGGACAGTTACTGAAATACAGGACCCACATGATCAGCTCTTACCACTCTACACATCATTTGCCTGTTTACAACCACCTACCTACGCAAGGATGTCTGTGTTCCTCCTCTAAGTTGGCTTGATCTATGTGCACAGAGGCTGGAGACAGAAGGTTCCAATTGCTATGTTCTCTAATATACTTACTAAGTGGCCAACAAGGAACCATACCTCAGAGCTACTTAACTTCCTTTCACATGAAGTCATTCCCATTCCCAGAAATATCACCACATGGTATATGAACGAATGGTAGGCTAGTGGAGAAATTATTTTACTAATTTAAGCAAGATCATTTTGTACAATGCCTTCTGTAGCCCAGGTAAAGGCCTCCTCAGCCAGGGAGTTCATCTTATTTTCCTCCATCATCATTTGCCTTTATTAAATAAAGCTGGCACAAACAGACAGGAAAATAAAAGCTAAGAGAAACATAAAAACCCAAGCAATCAGAAAACGTAATAGAACTGTGGCAACCTCGCCTATAGTCTAAGACATCTGTTCACACCAGTCCTGCTGTGGTTCTTACTGGTGACACTTTTTCATGTGTAGCTTCAGTTTTCTTGCCATGCACATAGTGAATGGTTGTGCTGTCGGGCCTTTGGGAATTCACTGTAGAAGGAAGTGACCTTCTCAATGCCTTTTCCAGAGCTGGGTTGGCAAACCAAATGGTTTACTTTCCCACTAATGTGTTCCTCTTGCTCATGATCTCACCTCATTTTCTCAAGGGTCCACTGCGGTGATAACCCCAGACTTCTTCTTTTCACAGTACATGCGGATGATGGGGCTGCATCCGGCCATTCACTTCCTGTCCTGGTTCCTGGAGAATATGGCCACATTGGCTCTGAGCAGCGCTGCTCTAGCTGCCATTCTGAAGATGAGTGGCATCTTCATGCATAGTGATGCTTTCATCATTTTTCTTTTCTTGCTGGACTTTGGGGTGTCAGCCGTCATGCTGAGCTATTTCTTAAGTGTGTTTTTCAACCAAGCTAACACAGCAGCCCTGTGTACCAGTTTGGGGTACATGATCAGCTTCCTGCCCTACGTGGTTCTGTTAGTCCTTCGCAACCAACTCAGCTGTGCCATTCAGACCCTTCTGGTGAGTGAGATGCTTTGCAAAAATGTAAAGAAAAACCAATAGGTATCCTCTAATCATGATGGACCCCCCCAGCCTGCCAGTTTGTTTTGTTCTGACTTATGTGGAGCATCTGAGGTCTCTACTCTGTATTCTGCCCACAGATGCAGGACTACAGTAGTGGTTCATTGACTTGCAGTGATGTAGTGGCAGGCCATTAAGAATTGTCAGTTTTCTGTAATGGGGTCTCTCCGAGGATTCTGGGAAGTCAGCATCCTCCTGAAGGAAACATATAACTTTGGATTCTCTTTGTTTCATGCATGGAAAGAAATAGATTTCTGAAGCTATTTTGGAAGTTAAAAATAAGCATTTTTCTTGAAGCATCATGAGTTACATCACATTAAGTGGAAAGATCTCTCCGTTAGCAATGTCAGAACCACTCATCCATTTGAAATGTATGCCCTGAAAAAGAGTGAGAATGCTTTCAAGTCTGCAGTATGAAATATGCACAAGAGAGCAACAGATTCTTTCTTGACTCTTGTCTGGCAGGCACTGTGTCTGACACATAGTAGGAATTCAGTCAGTATGGTGGGGATAAACACATCAATATCGTATCAGGTTCTTTACAGAGCTAGAGTTGTGTCTATATCAGCTTGCATCCCCTCTTCTAGTGGGTCAGTCAATGTCCTGAAATAACAGTCTGTTAGGAGGTATGACCAGAATCATTTTGAGGAGGATTTAGGGACATTTCAAGCCCATGGATTGCTGGAGTAGTTGGAAACATACAACTGGTCAATGTGTAGAAAACAATAGATCATAAGGTGACCTTCCTTTGTAGATACATCTACAAGGCAATGTCTAAGGCTCAGGAAACACTGGGAAAGAGGTGGTGGAAATATTATAAGAACCAGAGGATCAAGTAGTCTGCTGAGAGATGGTGCACTCTATATATGACAGGGAGCTACGCTGTGAGATAGTGTCCTCTGTATATGACAGGGAAGCTGCACCATGAAGTCTCAACAATATGGTCACCTACACCAGCCATGAAAAAAATGACACTAGTAGTTGACATGATAAGGTAGCTGAAGGAAATCTCATAAGGCTCCACCCTAGGTGAAGAGTGACAGGCAATTAATGATGCTGGGAGAGGGAAAGAAATCTTCTCTGATCTCAGTCAGCCATAAATATATACATATCTGAGCAACACTAAATGGACTTGCTAAACTTTATTTATATATATATATATGTGTGCACATGAGCATGTATGCATGTTTGTGTATAATAATAGTTAAAAAAAGAATTCATAAATTTTGAAGAGATTGGGGGAGCACAGGAAGGGTTGGAGGGGGAGAAATTATGTAAATACAGTACTCACATATGAAATTATCAAAAAATATCATAAAGACTTAAAAAAATTCTTTTCCAACATGGAATTTCTGAAAGATGAGTGTGTCACTTATTCCTGTGTTGGATCATAACTTCTGTGTTCATCTAGAGCCTCAGAGCAAATGTGTGTAGAACAGTCTGATTAATTTCTCCAACTTCAATTAAGTGACAATTCAGTATTACATTTGTCCCCTTTCTTCTGGCATTGGGAATTGAATCTGGGCCCAGAAACATAACAGACAAGTGCTCTACTACTTAAAAAAAACCCTTTTTGTTTTGATAAAGAGTTCCATTAACTTGCCCCAGATGGCCTTAAACTCATTGTACATACCATGCAGATTTTGAACTTGCAATTTTTCTGCCTCAGCACCCAAGTAGCAGGGATTATAGGCATGCAGCACCAGGCTCAGCTGTTCTGTTTTTTTTTTTTTGTGGTAGCCAAATATACTTAATACAGGTACTCATACACAGGATAAATTGTTCTTTTCAATTAGTGTCTACCACACTGATATGTTCTCATCATCTTCTTGATTAGAGTATAACACACCTGCACCAACTTAAAAGCAATAATTGTGTAATAGAATCAGTCAGGTATTCCTAGAATAAATAACGTAAATGAGACCCTTGCCATCTCCTGCCCATAAATTCCTTACACACAGAATAACTGACGACACAGTGATCTTAGTTTTGCTTGTCATTCAGTCTGTAAGTTTAGGGCATTTGTTCATACAGCATTTGTTTTGGACAAGCAAATGCTTTCCAGCTAGTGATGACTTCTAACTCTGGTACATTGTATTTTAAATGCATGATGCTTTTTAGTGGTTTTCCTTTTTTGACATAGGACCTCTTCCACTGAAGATAAACTGACAGCTTCCTTTAATACACTCCTTTCATACTGTAGAATTGTGTAGACATTCATCAGTCTATTCAGAGAGTGCTCCAAGGCAAACATTTAATAATAAGAAATAGTAAATTGCTCTATTCCATTTCCCACTGTTTTGTGTTACATGTTTCTGTATTCAGTGCATTGGATTTATGACACCTGGAGTGTTGCAGTGAGAAGAAATGATTCATTTTAGCATTAAAAACAAGCTGGTGAGCATGCTTTTCAGAGTGCTCTGACACTGCTAATCCCTTCTGGCTCTGATTTTTAAGCCATCACCTGAAGTAATGCTATGCTTTGAACTTTTGAATTGGGAGGTGTCGTGGTGTTTCTTTGAATTTGGTGTGGTGAGTTTTCTGTGGTGACAATCAAACACTAATGCCTGTTTCCCCCTCTCCATCAATCTTGGCAGTGCTTGCTTTCAACCACAGCCTTTGGTCAAGGAGTCTTTTTCATCACGTTTCTGGAAGGACAGGAGGAAGGTAAGAGATGGCCTTTCTTCAGAAGGTGGCTTCATGTGGTTCAGGGTTTGGAAACGTGTAGCTATCAAGCAACTGAACTGGCAGAAAGTCTTGTTACCAAGTGAGAAGTTTGGAAGGAGATCCTGATATTGAGTTTTGCTGATAGGGAACTTCCCCTTACCTAGTGGTTGTGGTTCTGAGAACAGTAAAAATATTCACATCAGAGCATCTCTTGTTGCAGATACTACCCAAGTCCAGCGGTAGATCCAGGCTAGTGCATAAGTCTTACTTATGGTACACAGTCAATCTGTTGACCTTCTAGATTCTTCCAAGGATGAGGGTGGGCACATGCTTTCCATCTGCTAGACTGTGGTTGAACTAGGACAAGTCTAGCTGGAGCCTTTGCCACCTCTTCTATGCCCACCTTCATTATTTTCTGGGTCTTAAGTTGAATTAGCAAAGAAAAGGTCACAACTATCACCTCCATTTTCTATACATATTTATATATCCAGCTTAAATAATTTTTTTGAAATAAATTCTCTAGTTTAGGTTAGAATTGAACTCCCTGTGTAGCTGAGGATGACCTTGAACTTTGGATCTTCTTGCCAGCACCTTCCAAGTGTTTGGATTACAGGTATACATAACCACATTTGGTGTACACAGTGTTAAGGACTGAACCTAGGACTTGGTGTGTGCCAGGCAAGTAAGTTTACCAACTGAGTTACATCTCCAGCCCCTTAAAATAATTTAAAAATGTATTGGCTGCACCATTTTAATTACATTGTCATGTTTTTCATCATGAACTCCTTAAGTAAGAATATATGCTTTTTTAGATGTTCATAAGGTTTTGAGGTGTGCTTTGGAAATAAAAGAAAATATAAGCCATAGGTAAAACTCAACATTTGATGTTATTGCTCTGGCTAGTCACTTTGCACTATTGGATTTATCTAACTTTTACAGTAAAGTATGTTAAAATGCCCTTTTGATCTTAAATGGTTTCTTCTTCCATTTTCTTCCAACTGATCTTCAAAGTTTAAACTGGACCAAGAAGATATAGAAGAAAAGTAGCCATAATTAAATTAATTGATTATTTTGGTCCAAATGATAACAAGTATACAGTGATTAAATTTTTTTTAAAGCTGGATTCTAACTTAGTGCCACAGGGAACAGAAAGAGGAATAATGTTCTCAATTTATATTATAATTCAGGAATAAATTGCAAATATCAGAAAATAATGATTTTTTCCATCCTAGACCTTCTATATATTATTTAACATATATTCCTAGACCAGAGTATTATATAATTTAAAATTTTATTAAACAATACTTTTTGTCCATAAGTATAAAATTGCTCTTTATTAAGTCAGTAAAATCAGATATAAATGACTTTCAGAGTGTTTTGGAATGGTGGTGATTGACATGACGGTGATTGACATGACACCAATGGTTGCTCATGGTTCACTTTGAAGTAGGGGTGAGATTACACACGCTAACGATGCCTTTGAAGAGGTAACATTGCTGGTATCGACTTGCTTTTTGTTTTACACGAGGCTCCTATAGAACTAGTAAACTCCCTTATCAAACCTACAATAAAAAATAGGCCCATGTAACTCTGTCCTTTCTTTTCTGGCCAGGGATCCAGTGGAGTAACATGTACCGAGCTCCAGAGCCAGGGGGCATGACATTTGGCTGGGTCTGCTGGATGATTCTACTTGATTCAATCCTTTATTTTCTCTGTGGATGGTATTTCAGCAACTTGATCCCTGGTAAGAAGTCTTCATTTTTATAAGACAGCAAAGCAAACTTTAAACAGTCCTTACATCTATGCAGCGAATGTTATAACGATTACCATTCATAGTAGCTATCTGAAAGAGAGGTCTTAGGAACCACTTTTAAAGGAGTTATAAGTTTTAGGAGAATGTATATTCTGAGTAAAGGCCAAAGGCCAGGTGAGGTATCACAAGATGAGTAAAAGGGAAAGTTCTTGGAACCCACCAGCAGCTCTCAATGGTGGGCTTCTGTAGACAACACAAAGACAAGCTCTGTTTTCTAAGGACAAGTGTATGAAGGAAGTGGTCATGAGGACAGTCAGGGCAAAGGAGTCTGGGGCCTCTGGAGGTGTTGGCCTGCACATATCTAAGATATCTAGGGGGATCAGTGATAGGGTAGGGTAAGGGTATATGGAAAGAACTCATCTGAGGGCAGTCTAGCAGGAGCTAGATGCTTGAGGAAAGCAGACAGGGTAGAGGATGTTGGAATAGTGGGCTAGAGGAGGGACACTTAGGAGTCACTTCCAAACCCAAGCCTGTAGGTAAGGTAGTGTCCTAGATAAGGATTTCTCTGAATGTAACATGCTTCTTCTTTAATGTGGCAGGCATGACCTGGATGCAGGGGGATGACACCTATCACAAGGAGGGAGGGGCAAGACAGGAGTAATATATTTCTCTGCTGAGTCAGGAGAGACAGAAGCATACATTTACCATTTTGGTTCAGGCTAAACGGCAAAAAAAATTTCATAATTTTGAAAAACATTTTTAGAATTGACACATGGATGGTATTATATTTTATTGAATTTTCTTGTGGCGCTGGCTCTATACTTTCCAGAAGAATGGACTTGTAACTTTTAAAATTAAAACTATAAATACAGATTCCAAACATGCAAATGAAAACAGAGAGATGGATGGAAAAATAAATCACTTTTTCTTTTACTGTGAAAACCTATTTAATAGTCAGGGAACTCATGGAATTCTTGATGACTAGCACACATAAAGTATAGGTCATTGAAAAGACATTTTCAGTGGTATAAAAATATGGCCTCAAGAATAGACATAAGGTATCAACTCACCTGGTAATTTATTTTTGAAAAAGTAGGATTGCATGAAATTAGAAAGTAATAAAGTGAACCTAGAAGGCCAAAATTGGCAAGAAACTGGATGAGAAGTTGGATAGTGAAGAAGTCGAGTAATGCAGTAAAAGGATGCTTGTGATGGGCTGTGATGTTCCTTTATAGAGTGAGAATGCAGTCATGAGAACAGAGAAATGAGCAGAGGGTCTGGAGAGACAGCTCAGTTGCTGAGTGCTTGCTGCTCTTGCAGAGGACCCTAGTTCAGTTCCTAACACTTCATGCTGGGCTGCTTACAACCACCTGGGACTCTAGCTCCAGGGAACCTGACATCCTCTTCTGGCATCTGTCAGCTGTCAGCACCGTACTCTTGTGCTCATATTCACACACACACACACACACACACACACACACACACACACACTTAAAATCCTAAAATATACAAATTACTTTTTTAAAAAAAGAAATGCACCAAGTTAGACATAGTAGCACAGCCCAGGAATTCCAACTTTTAGGAGGCAGAGGTTCACAGGTTCAATGCCAGCCTGAGTTACATAGAGAAATCCTTTTTTTAAAAAAAAAAAAAAAGAAAGGGGACCCAACAGGGAAGGAGGAAGAATCAACAGAAATAAAGATTTAAAAAAAGCCTAATGGATCTTGAGGCTCTGTTGGTGCAGGGCCACTTACTGTTCCTTTGAGGAGCCCAAATCAGCTAGAACTAAAGGCAATCAAGAAGGGTCACCAGAAGAGAAGCTGGATGTCTTGATCATCACACAACACGCATGACTCCTAAGAAGAAAGTGTCTGGATAGAGAACTCCAAGGACAAAGAAAAGAGCCTCACAATAACAAAGACCAGCAAAATGAGGCTACCCTCAGCAGTGCTGAGATCAAATGTGTTCAAGGACCAAGAATGTTCTGACTTCTTTTCCACTGTCAAAACCTGAGGTACAAGAATCCCACCATCCTCATTAAGGATTTTATTGATGTGGTGAGAATATAGACAAAAGCATCTCAGGGAGGAAAGCGTTTATTTTAGTTTACTCTTCCACATTACAGTACATTACAGTCCATCACTGAGGGAAGTCAAGGCAGGAACTCAAATAGGTCAGGAACCTGGAGGCAGGGGCTGATGCAAAGGCCATGGAGGAATGCTGCATTCTGGTCATTCCCCATGGCTTTCTCAACCTGCTTTCTTGCAGCACCCAGGGCCACTGGTCTAGAGGTGGCACTACCCACAATAAGCAGGGCCCTCCCATGTCAATCACTAATTAAGAAAATGCCACAGAGGCCTGATTATAGGCCAATCTTATGGATGCATTTTCTCAGTTGTGGCTCCCTCTTCTCAGCTGTCTATGTTTGAGTCAAGTTGACAAAACCCAACCAGAACAATTGACTCCTTGCCAACTTGAGATGCAAACACATGACTTATTTAACCATATACTTTCCTTTCTTATTCATCCCCAAGGTCCCATGCTAACATCAATATCACAATATTAAACATCCCAAGTTTTAAAAGTCCCATAGTCTTAAAAAATCCCAACACTTTAAAAGTTCAGTTTCTTTAAAATGTCCAAAGTCTCTTTAAGAGACAAAAGTTTCTTTAAAATTCTAAGGTCCCTCACATGTGGGCTCCTGTAAAAGTAAAGCTAAGTTACATACTTTCTTACTGCAAGAAGGTAGAAGCAAAGCAATGTCACAATTTAATCAAAGCAAAGCCAAAGTGTAAAGTATTAAGTTTTTGATGTCTGGGACCCATCCACCATCCTCTGGGCTTCAAAGGGCCATAGCAACAGCATTTCTCTGGCTCTGCCATCCATAGCACACACAGCTTGTTTTATAGGCTCAGGCTAGCTCTATTTCACATGTGCTGTGGTGCTGTTCTTTTTGGTCATTCCATGGTACTGGGATGTCCAAAATGCTGGGGATCCGCTGTACCTGTTCTACCACTCCCACAATAGTCTTTCCTGGGCTTATTGGTTAAATTATTTTTTTTTTCTGTATTACTTGCTCTTTATTTTTATTTAAATTTTATTTTATTTTATTTTACAATACAATTCAGTTCTACATATCAGCCACGGAGTCCTCTGTTCTCTCCCCTCCCGCCCCCCTCCCCTTCCCCCCAGCCTACCCCCTATTCCCACCTCCTCCAGGGCAAAGCCTCCCCCGCAGACTGAGATCAACCTGGTAATCTCAGTCCAGGCAGGTCCAGTCCCCTCCTCCCAGGCCGAGCCAAGCGACCCTGTATAAGCCCCCAGGTTTCAAACAGCTAACTCATGCAGTGATTAGTGTATAAACCCCAGGTTTCAAACAGCCAACTCATGCAATTATTGGTGAAATTATTAAGACCACTCCACGTAGTTAAAAGGGAGATTTATTTAGTGGCGTAACTTACAAATGAAGGGATAGGTAGGATGTGGGTTCTGGGAAAGACGCAGCGCAGTCCAGTGGTGTTCTCTGGAGAACTCTTCTCGGTCTACCTCTAGCGTCCAGGGTCCAGGAAAACAAGAGAGGGCAGCGCATTCGGATTTCAGGTCTTCAGGGCCCTCTCTTGGCCTCGTCTTGTAGGAGTGATAGTTACCAAAGCCTCAATAGGGGTTGGAACTTCCAGACCAAAGCTGGAATGGCTACCCACTACATGGGCTCTCTTGAAAGACTCTGACCCTGCCCCGAGCCTCAGATGCACTTCACAACCCCTTCATGCCTTTAAAACTAGTACCACCTGGGAGCCTCAAATCACCAAATTTGGCTGGCAGCATAATGTACAACCTTATAGACCTCTAAACAATTGATTCTGTGTGCTGATTCTGAGGAAATACTCCCAGCTTTAAGGTTCTTGATGATTTTGGGTTCTTCTTTGTTTTCCTTTTATTGAAAATAGATTCTTGTCTTAGTTAGGGTTTCTGTTGCTATGAAGAGACACCATGAGCAGGACAACTCTTATAAGGGAAACATTTAATTTGGGGTGGCTTGCTTACAGTTTCAGTGGTTCAGTCCATTATCATCATGGCAGGGAGCGTGATGGCATGCAGGCAGACATGGTGCTGGAGCTGACAGTTGTTATATCTTGACTCAGAGGCAGCAGGAAGTTGACTGACTGCTACCCTGAGGGAAGCTTGAGAAAAAGAGACGTCAAAGCCTGCCCCCACAGTGACACATTTCCTCCAACAAGGCCTCACCTCCTAATAGTGCCACTTGCTTTGGGGGCCATTTTCTTTCAAACCACCACATTCCATTCCCTGGCCTCCAAGGAATTATAGCCATACATAATGCAAAAAAATGCATTCAGCCCAACTTCAAAATTCTCCATAGTCTCAACAATGTTTAAAAGTCCAAAGTCTCTTCTGAGATACATAGCAATCTCTTAACTGTAATTTCCCATGTAAAAATTAAAATAAAAAATCAGATCACATACTTCCAATATATAATGGCACAGGATATATGTTAGCATTCCAAAACACAGGGAAGGGAACATAATGAGGAAACACTGGACCAAAGCAAGACCAAAAACCAGCTGGGCAAATTCTAAACTCTGCATCTCCATGTCTGATGTCGAAAATGCTCTCCTCATCTCCAATTCCCTTTGTTGACTACAACACACTTCTTTCTCTTGGGCTGGTTCCACTCCCTGTTAATAGCTCTTCTTGGCAGGTATCCTATGACTCTGGCATCTCTAACATCTTGGGTTCTCCAAAGCAATCTAGGTTGCAACTTCACAGCTTCAGACAATGGCCTCTCTATTAAACCTCCAGTCAGGGACATCCCTGACAAATGCCTGGCTTTAGCAGCTGTCTTTAGGCACAGAGGCAGCTTATATAACCAGTTTCTTCCATCCTTAATGCTAAAGCTAGAACCACATTGCTGAAGCTGCCAAATTCTGCTGTTTACTGGGGCTGGAACATGGCCCCCATGTTTAATTATGTCTTCACCAGCTTTCTGTTTTCTTTTACTATCTAAGCATGGCTGTCCTTGAACTTGATCTTTAGACCAGCCTGGTCTCAAATTCAGAGATCCACCAGCCTCTGTCTTCCCAGTGCTGGGATTAAAGGCATGCGCCACCACACTGGGCTCTAAACTTTTCTTAACTTCTTTTCCCAACATTGAAAACTGAGCTGGGTGGAATCTTGCCCTGAGGTCACCACTCCCTTTATTCTATTTATTAAGCTGTTTATCTCCTAGAACACAGGACTTAGCTCTGTTCTACTTCCTGGTGCTCTTTTTCTCCTCAAATATTTTTCCTTAATCAGCTTGCTTCTTTCATTATAAATATTCATTAGAGTTACCACCTATAACCACATAACAGAGTCTATACTAGGCTGTTTTGAGATTTCCTCTGCCAACAGAATTAATCTAAAACTCTTCACCTAGTCTCCTAGGTAAACGGCAGCCTCATTCTTCATCAAAATATCTCAAGATCAATCTCTAGGCATCATACTAAAATTCTTCTCTGAGCCTTGTTGAGTGAGCCCTGTACAGTTCAAATAACTCTTAGCACCACTGTTTTCCATGCTCCTACTAGTATGGACCATTAAGCAGTGCTTAAAGCATTCTACTGCTTTCCTAACCCAGAGTACCAAAGTCCAAACAAACACATGGTCTGGCCTATCACAGCAATACCCCGGTCTCTGGTACCAAATTCTGTCTTGGTTAGCATCTCTATTGCTGTGAAGAGACACCATGACCACAGCAACTCTTACAAAGAAAGCATTTAATTATGGGTGGCTCACGGTTTCAGAGATTCAGTCCATCATTATCATGGCAGTGAGCATGATGGCATGCAGGCAGACATGGTGCTTACATCTTGACTCAGAGGCAACAGGAAGTCGACTGATGGTTATACTGAGGGAAGCTTGAGAAAAAGAGACGTCAAAGCCTGCCCCCACAGTGACCCACTTCCTCCAACAAGGCCACACCTCCTAATAGTGCCACTTCCTTTGTGGGCCATTTTCTTTCAAACCACCACAATTCTTTCCTCATACAGTATATCCCGATTTTAGTTTCTCTTTCTCCTCCCTCTACTTTTACCAGTTTCTCTCTACCTCCCCTCCCCTCCAGATCCACTCCCTTTCTGTCTTTGTTTAGAAAAGAACAGGCAAGCCGGGCAGCAGTGGTGCATGCCTTTAATCCCAGCACTAGGGAGGCAGAGACAGGTGGATCTCTGTGAGTTCAAGGCCAGCCTGGTCTACAGAGCAAGATCCAGGACAGGTACCAAAAAAAACCCCAACAACTACAACAACAACAAAATACAAAACAACCCCCCCAAAAAAACAAAAACAAAAACACAAAAGAAAGAACAGGCATCTAAGAGGTGACAGCCAACAACCTGACAAAATAAAATACTAATAAGATGAAGCAAAAACTATTATATTGAAATTGTGCAGAGCAACCCAACAGGAGAAAAAGAGTCCCAAGAGCAAGCACAGGAGTCAGAGATACACTCATTGTCACAGTTAGGAGGCCCATAAAATTACTAAGCTAAAAGATGTGATATACACACAAGGGACCTGGCACAGACACATGTTGGCTCTCTGCTTGATGCTCCAGTCTCTGTGAGCTCATACTCATCTTGCTTAGTTGATTCAGGGGGCCTTGTTCTCCTGGAGTCTTCCATCCCCTTTGGTTCTTAAATTTTCATGATACCCTGTGAGCTCTGAGGGAGGAATTTGATGGAGACATCCCATTTATGCTCTCTTCATATAATGTCTGGCTGAGGGTCTCTGCATCTGTTCCATTTGCTGCTGGTGGAAGCCTCTCTGATGACTACTGGATAAGATGTCATTGATACATGTGTCTAACAAACTAGTATTAAGAGTAATTTTATTGATACATTTTAAGATTATTTTTACCAATAGTATTTGGTTTCACCCTAGGTCTCTGGACTATCTAGTCTCTGATTCTTGGTTACAGTGGGACTTAGGTGAAATAAGACATTGGCTACTCCCACAAGTTCTATGCCACCATAAATTTAGCATATTTTTCAAGCAGGACAGATTGTACATCAGAGGTTTTATGGCTAGGTTGATGTCCCCATTTCTTTCTGGGTAGCCTATAGAATACTTTCCCGCACCAAAGACACTAGAACTTAGGGATGATGATTCCTTATAGGGACCATCTCCACTTCACCATGTTCAATGAGTTGTGTGGGGTCCTACTGTCAGTTTGCAGAGAC